>NW_026115370.1:0-26083 GCF_001640805.2 Lates calcarifer
GGTAGAAAATAATAAGCCTTGAATAAACTATACAGTAATGGGTTAGTGATAATAACTAATTTGATGTTTTCTCTGAGGACACAATGTTGACAACACATTTGAGTGATGTGTCATTTCTTCAGTCACTTCATGACAGGACTGAGTGTCAATGTAACATGACACAGGAGTGAAATGGACATCCTGCCCCAGCGGCAGAAAAAACAGTTTCATTTCAGCAGGAAGAAATGTACGGTACTGAAATCATATCTTGGCAGCATATCTACACAACATGTTGAGTGTTTGGTAATTTCAGTATGAATTTATTTATCTTTCATATTAAAATGTACACAAATACACAATTGTGTTCATATGTGACAATAAACAGAAAAATCTTACTACATCTACAAATTGTACTGTACTGATCTATTTTGAAAAATGATGCACACAAGTACCTGTTGGAGGCTGTGAAGAGCAGGACTTTGTGGGCGTAAAAAGGCTTCCCTCCACCAGAAAGGTCACATCTGACATCTCTTTATTGTTCAGGAAGTGAGGATCTGAAAGACGAATGGCCAGAAAAACTTGATGTTTTTCTGATAATCATAAAAAAACAAAAAAACAAATGGGGTGTACAACTTAGACTTACTACCATCAGTAGAGTATATTAACTTTTTTTTTTTTTTTACAATTTCTGTTCCACTCTTTGAACACTAGATGGCATTATGTGCATTTTACATTTACATTACACTGTGTGTGATACAAACAGCTGGCTCAAAAAACTACATCAAACTAGTGCCTTTTATGCTGCCTTAGTGCTGTATTTTGTACATTGTTAAGCAGTGTAGATTTTATAGTGATAAAAATAAAATGACAAAGACAGGGTCTCACCCAGGCGTGACGGACTGCTTCCTCTTGATCTCTGTCAGTTTGGGAATGGGGTAAGGGCCATAAACACTGGGTGAAGATGGCAGACAGGCTGCTGGCTGATCACTTCATTCTGACAAAACACAGACAGAGGAGCAAAACATCAGAGGGCGAGGAAGGCTGCTTGGGTGGTCGGGCGCTCAGCTCTGCAGGTCTGCTTATGAGTGCAACATTCAGCGAGTCCATGTTATGCAAGAACACCAGCACATCCTGTAACGCTTCCTCTCCTACACAAATATCTCCCGATGCAATTACCAGCACAGTGAGAGAGGTTAAACTTCTGCAGTCTATCTCACACCTTTGAAGGGGGATCAGATGAATATCAGGACTTGTTTCTTACACCCCCAGTTCCTCAGAGATTACTGTAAAGAGGAACTTCTATGACAGGCCTATTTACTGTAGGAGTGTGAGAAAGACAGGAGGACAAGATTGAGATCTTCATACCCTTACACCTAACTTTTCACTTGTGTGTGCATGTGTGGTGCTAAAACCGAGGGAGAAAGGAGGGGCAGTGCCATTCAGATGCAGCAGCGGTGCGCAACACTACAAGCCCCACATGTGCAGTCAGGCTGCTTGCTCTTACTGAAGCGTGACACCAACAAACAGCTATTAACAGGCGCCTGTTCCACCAGGAACAAATATGCATTTCTGCAACTTCCTTACAATTTACCAGCCAGAAACACTGTGTGACAGTGATAGACAGATAGACTAGACAGCAAATTACGTGGCGGAGGCAAGATCAATGGCCTGTACATTGATGTCTCCAGTCCTCATGGTGGGGCAAACAGTGTCAGGGGTCCCTGAGGCCCTCATAGAGATGAGGGTCACTGACCCCTCCATACATTAGCCAAGACGCAGACAGGGACTGACACTGCAGCACTGCCAGAATGGGATGTACATGCATGTGAGTCTCTGCAGGTCTGTTTATGTGTTTTATTTATGCAAGTGTGTGTGTGTGTGTGTGTGTGTGTGTGTGTGTGTGTGTGTGTGTACACCCACTGCAGTGATTTTTCTTCTCATATCAACAATGACAGCAAAACTCATCATGGTAGCAGGGCAGTACTAAGCCAGGGCAAAGTAGACAAAACAAACAGAGGTGCCAGATGGGACAATGACATGCTGGTTTAGATCTGATATAACTTACCAAGGGGATCGTGAGGCTAAGTAGTGAGACAAGGCCCTGATGTAATGAGCAGCAACAGAAAGGAGCGGGGGAGCATATCATAAATCATTATCATTTTGAGGTAATTGATATTGAGTAAGCCTCTGGGGTTCTGTCAGTCTCTGTGAAGCTGATGACCTGACTACCTAATAACAATCACATGAAAAGGAGGAAAAGAGGAGGGATGCTGTGGCTCAGTAAACACAGTGGGCGCATTTGAAAGGCAAGGATTTTTGATTTTAAAGGCAGAGATCAAAATGGAGCTTTGGGGAAGTTCTGTTCTCACAGCAATGATCAGAGTAGCACCTGGAAAAAATTAATTCCAATGTGATTTAACAGGTGACACAGACAGCGCGGTACCTTGCTGGCTCTGAGGATCTGGAACATAAGAGGCAGGCCATGTGTGATGAGCTCCTCAGTGTACTCTTCCTCCTCGATGCAGCTGAACTCTTTCAGGAGACCCTGGATCAGAGGTCGGCGGTGCTGATGGAAACACGTCCGCAGAGACTCCAGCCAGGTGTGCAAAGTCCACGGGACCCCTGGGGAGACAGTTACAGAGGTAAACACACATGAAACACACACATAGAAGGCATTAATGCAGCATACAGGCTGTGATACTGTAGAAAATGCATGCATGTGTTTTAGAGAGTGTTTACAGAAACTAACCCAGGCTCCGTATATCTATGGTGATGTCTACGTGCCCGTGCTCTGCGCTGTGGTACATGGCTTCTTTCAGGGCTTTGAGTTTGGCCTTCCCTGTTCGGATCATGTCAATCTGAGACGGACTTCTACCTTCCAGCTCCGAACCCTCTGCCAGAATCTCCTCCAGGGACAAGACATCCCCTTTGCCTGTCTCTGTGTGCGACAACAGCTTACGAAACACATTTCTGGAAGAACAAAAAGAAAAAAAGAAAAAAAAAAAACAGAAATGAAATTTCATTAGACTGTTTTGCACAGATTGCAAGACTCTGGTCAATTGCTTTTGATTTCACATGGTTGACTGTCTCTTGTCACCACATGTGGCAATGTTGTAGAAAACAGGTGCACTTGTGTAGAAATAAACACTTCTAAGTATTTTAACAGTGATATAACAGTCACTGAGTAATAGGTGTTACTATGATGGCCCAATCTGAAATTAACTGTCTCACAGCTCTGATATGCAATCCTGCATTAACTTGTATTTTCTTTAACAAGTGTTCTTAGATAAACATCCCATATGCATATCAATAAAGAAAAAATCCTCAGGGAAAAAATGCTCATGTTATGCAAACAGGCACTCGTCTATCTTGAAAGGTATACAAAGTATTGGAGACTTGTAGAATGGACATTCTAATACATTTGGTGTCACCTAGATATGAATGAATAGTCGACACCCATTTCATGCATTTACTAAGACTTCACAACTTCAACTTAAACCCACCTATAAATAGTTAGAGCCTGAATCGTGTGCCAAAACAATGTTTCTAATCTAATGGTCCATTTGCAGAGAAATACATTTTTGATTTCTTTGTTGCTCCTCACAGGCGCGCTCTCTGTTCCTGTCACAAACATGAATTAGTTATAGGCATGTGTGTGATAGGTCATGCCCATTCTTTAATTCATTAGCTTACATCTCACACCATTTGCCAAATGAAGCTGATTTGTTCACACCAAAATGGTTAGAATTAACTGCTGTGTACCAGTTTTGGTGGAAATTGTTTGACAAACAAAAAACTATTTGCATTCAGCTCAGGGTTGTGGATTATTAAGACAAAACAAATGTAAAATGTTGCCATTGCTCTTTGCAACACTTGCAACAAATTTAATATAAACTGCACAAAGGTGAGACAGTACTGATTCATACATTTCAGGTGAGTGTGTGGACTTCTCCAATATATTCTCATTCAGTATTAAACATCTAATGACACAAACCAATTGAACAGCTGAGGTGTCAATTTCATGGACACGCTCTGTTGAGTTTCACAAACAAGATTATATGCTGAATACGAACAGAGGGTGTTTGTTGATCTTTTGTTTATTCAGTTGTGAGTGTGTATTCATGATTAAACGTCTGTGTGTGTGTGTGTGTGTGTGTGTGTGTGTGTGTGTGTGTGTGTGTGTTTGTGTGTGTGTGTATTGCCTACCTGTGTCCGTGAGCTGCTGCCAGGCTGTAGGAGTTCATGTCTCCCTGTGGTGCCGTGGAGATGCCGTTACGGTACATGGTTCCCACCATGGGGTCGGCCCCCCGCTCCAGCAGCAAACTCACCAGCTCAAAGTTACCTGTGCATGAAAAATGATTGGCAAAACTTATACACATACACAATAAGATTATAGCAGAATGAGACAGAGAGACAGATGAGAGTGAGGCAAACGCTGGATCATTTGTTCCGCATGCATGCCTCTATTTGTCTTTATTTTTCCAGCCCCCAGGATAAATATGCCTCTGATGTTGTAACTCAGCCAATGATCACGCTGACAGTCAGGTGTTGTATCAGCTGGTTATTGATGGCCAGCCCGTGTTGCCAGCGTGGAACAGTACAGTTGGACAGGAGGCAGAGGATGGGGGGGAGTCATGCTGGGTCTCTGTACCTGCAGCAGCCGCCAGCTGCAGTGGGGTCTCTGTGTAGTTCTCCATCCCGTCCTGCAGGGACCCCTCCACGTTGGCTTTGGCATCCAGCAGCAGCTGTGGAAGGTCAGGTGGGGACACGGAGGGTCACAAGAGAGAGAAACAGAGGTAGACACGGGGAGAGTCAGTCGGCTAATGAGTCAGATTTGAGGTCAGGTTGATAAATCTAAGCTTCTCTTGCCTAAAGACTGGTTCACATGTAATTGAATGGAACTGACAGCAGTAGCTTACAACTTTACTTGTAACACCTCTATAACACCTTTATTTTTCACTAATTCTCTAACTTTTGTTCTGCTGATACTAATTTTATTCTAATTATGATTCCACTATTTAAAAGAATAGTTAAAAAAATTAGGAAATACACTTATTTGCTTTCTTGCTGAGAGTTAAATGAGACACCACTCTCACATCTGCCTTTTAGACAGGAAGCTAAAGCAGGAAGCTAAATGAGAGAATGATATCAACAGGCTCTTGAATCTCATAACTTCATGTCATCTAATAAGATGAAAAATGACTTGTATTTAAAATTAATATCTTGGGAAATTGAGTGTAAAATAATCACATATTTAATGACAAAACATTTTATAATTTTATTCTTAATTTGATCTTTTTAACTTCATCCTTTCTTTTATCTGATGTCCTCTGAGACCAAATTGCAGTGTCACATGGCTTAAACATTTTCCATTAGACTTTAATGATTCAAAATCCAATGGATAGATCATTAAGAGGGCAAACTGAATTAGTTAAATGAGTTTGACAACAATTAGGCTGCTGCATTTCCACTTTTCCACTTGCTAAATGCAGTCTGATCCATTCGTTCAAATCCAAATTGATAGGAGGGGGGCCATATTTGACACAGACGCAAAGATTGACTGGGCAAATGCCCTCTATAGAGATAAAAAGGTTAAAATGGTACATCACACAAAACAGCATCTGAATAATTCAGAAAAATGAAAATAAAAAAGAGAGACAGGAGAAAACTCGTAGTGGAGAACCATTATCATCGTCACCACCAAGAAGCTTTGATGACAAAAATGACAATGATGACCAACCATGAGCTGAAGCACAACGAGAGGTCATGATGAGAGAATCACAGGTGAGAGAGAGAGGGCGTCACTACCTGCACCACAGGCACATGTCCGTGTAACACAGCGAAAGTGAGGGGCGTCGCCTGCCGCGTTTCGGGAAAGACTGAGGGGTGCTTGTGCACTGAGTTTGGCACCTGGGGAAGGGACACAGGTGGGTGGGTTGGGTAAGGTAAGGAGGGAGAGAGGTGAGGGAGAGAGATACGAAGCCATTAAAACTACGACACGGCCTACGGAGCACAAAACAAGCAGCTGCAGGGAGGAGGGAGGGAGGACAGGAAGCTCTACAGGAGAAACTAGAGTAATTAACTAGGAACCCTGGGGCTGCGGAGGACATCCTGTCACCGTGTTCACCTTCTAATGAACACGATGGATTGATGTGTCTAGTTAGGCCTCATCCTAATGGTTTCACTCTGATCACTTCACCCTCCACTGTGGGTTTCTTTGACAGGGCTCTGACTTGACCTCTCTAAGGCTCATCTCTCTGGTCAGATTGAAATGAATAACTATGAGCTAAATGGAAGCGTGACGTACATGAGACACAGTGACATGAACAAAACACAAAGGCAAATATTTTTCCTCAGGCTGCTTTGGGGAAAAAATGGGAAGCTGGGAGGCAGAGGAGACACATAAAACAATTTGTGATACAGCCTGCAATTAAAGGTTTAATCTAATAAAATACTTACTGGCTCTGACTGCACTGGTACCTAAATGTACAGTCAGAGCCAGGAAGTATTTTAGAGTGGAAGAAAACAAGGGAGTGACTACTGAGGTATCACCAATGATTCTAACTTTGAGTGAATAGAAGTCAGTCTGTCTTTAACTGCTCATATTTAAAATTACATTCAAAACCAGATGCATAAAATGAATCTGGAAGTGGGACTTTATATGTTAGTCCACAATGCTTTGTGCTTTGGCCATGGGTCACAAATACGGTGGACTGCAAATCAATTCTGACACAATGGCTGGTGGGACATGCTGTTGCTGAGGTGACTAACGAAGACCGGGATCACAAGGCCTCGACTGAACGACCTCTCTGACGTCTATACGGAGTCAAAGGACACAGCTCGAGTCTCTGCAGGCTCCGTGAGGAGCTGGGTTTGCTTTAAGTCAAGCGATCTTTATCACTCTTTATCCCTGACGGGAAAAAAATGACTCAGCAACAAATGTCTGCGTCATGTTTTGGCTCAGAAAACCCAAATACTTTTACTGCTCATATAATTCTAATGTATTTGATCAGTGTTATTTATCTTCCAAGATGGCAGGTTCAGTCAGTGCCTCATGATCCTTAGGTCTTATACATTTAGCAGAATGACACACAGGAGAGAACAAAAAAGGGGACATGAGGGACGACATGTTTGGTTTTCTCCAATTCAATACCACAAATAGTTATGTAAATATTTACACACACACTAATAAATCATTGTGAGACTATCCTTATGAGACCCTTCCTACATAAAACTGCATATATTGAATATATATATACATGTATAACACTGATATTTCTCACTAAGATAGCACATAACAAATGCTGTGTAGATAAACCTAATTCTATTTCCTGATAAGGGCGATGCAGACTCCATTCTGGTATATGTGATTTTACGTAACAATTATCCTTCCTTTTCTTTGACTTTGATCTCCCCGGTGTTGACACCAGAGTAGCAGCAGAAACTTTATCATCACCGACCTCGCTGTTAATATCAGCTCCTGCATCCAGCAGCATCTGCACCATGGCCTCGTCTCCACGGACACAAGCATACATCAGCGGGGTCATCCCCTGCAAAATGCACAGGCACAGAGAACAAGAATAATGGGATCATTGCGGACGTTAAAGATGCATTCCCTTGTTTCATTAAAGCACCAAAACAGCATAAGCAGTTGAGGGTGAAAATAAAGTAGCGCAAAGGGAAGGTGAACTTTTGGTCAGATCTAAACTTGGATCTTTGACAGTTCCACTCCTAGCACCTTGAGTGTGATGAGAGTAATATTCTGCTATTGATCAAAGTTTTAAAGGATACCACATGAATCAATATTTCCTCTGGGCCTTCAGGGGCATCAGCAGAGCCTGCCTGACAGAAACATGCTGTACTAGACGCTGTTTTTGAAAGTTTCTGCTTACATCAGCCCAAAACTAAATGTTGATTTTTTCCCATGGAAAATAATTTCAGTTACACTTGCAGTATTCTCCTGATGATTTACTGTACTGGTGGTAGTAGTCATGATATAATGCAGAGCTCCTTGGCAGGCAAGTTGGAGGAAAAAAACATGTCAGAATATGTATGACTGCCTTTAAGCTTTAAGTCTGCATGATGTTTAAAGGTGAAGGAGCCGCAGTTTACCAAGCAAACAAAATTTTCTCTCCGGGCTGTGCATGCATGTGCGTGTATTATCTGTATCCATGTGTGTGTGCGTGAGTGTAAATGTGCCTGCGTATGCATTATTTAAAATGTTGACTGTGTCTCTAACCTGCTCACTCATGCTGTTGATACCATCCGGCCCTAGCAGGTTGACAGCCTGCTTCACCAAGTCTGTGCGTCCGCAGCTGAGCATACGGAAGCCCAGGTCCTGCAGGAACTTTGCCTCAGTAGAGGCAGCATCCAGTTTCCTCGAGGCACAGAAGCAGTCATCCGTTCTGAAGGGCAAAGCACACAAAATGATTCACAGTGCAAGCTGACTCTTTTGACTGTTTGCAATGCACCATATTTTTCCTAAATACCTGACAAGCTTTATATTTTAACACTACAAGGAGGATATGAGTGTATGAGAAACAGAAATACAGCATCTTTACTTGCTCATATTGCTGACTGTGTGTTTGCTTGTGAGGTGACATGTATGTCTTCTGGTGTTTTTTCATGCGCACACACACATACACACGCTCTGCAGCCTAAAGGTGAGAGCATGGGCTCGCAGCCGTACCGGAGCTGGCGGGGCTCGCAGTCCACTCCGGGCAGCAGCAGTCTGGCAGCCTGCCGAACATCATCGCTGTCCACGGAGAAGCTGCGTCTGTGTTCTGTGTGAACCACAGCCACACGCACCCACTCCATCAGTGGTGGCAGCACCATAAACGGCCTGTGGGAGGAGATAGAGGCACATGTTCTTGCCACCAGGGAACCCACACTGAACTAAAGTCATGCTCAGTACTTTGTGTGCTCAGGCACTTGCACGGAAAATCCACCTAATACAGAATTTGCATAAGTTATTTTAGAGATCTTGCCCAGTGTAGCAGATGTTTGAGAACAGGATGAACTCCGTCTAGAGGATGAAGATTCAAAACTAGCATGCCAGAGAGAGACACTTTGATGTGAGGGAATCTAAACTGAGCAAGATCAGAGCATAAATTACAGCATTGAAACAAAATCTTTTTTATACACTCTTTGTTATGTAAAGAAATATTTATCCACTATATCATTAATTTATTCATTATCTTTCTGCTCTATTCTATTGAGACCTAAAACTGAACAGAATAATATCATGGTATTGAGCTGATGCTGTTAAAGGCTCAGCTGGTTACACTGCATACTATATCTACAACCTGCTATACACACCCACATACTGCTTTGCAACATATGTATAATGCATTATAAGGGTTTCTAAAAAAAATGCATTATGATGTCATAACAGTGTAATACTTTTAGAGGGTTAAGTATTGCTCTGCTTTTAGTATTGCTCTATTTTGCATGACACTATAAAGTCTTAAGAACATCACGGTGCAAAGTGGAAACAGACTGGATGGAGAGTGTGGTTTTACCATGCAAACAAACATACAGTATTTATGGCAGCTTAAAGTAAGGATGTACTTGTGATTTAGAACCATTCTGTGCTGTACGACTCAGGAAATGACCATGACACCACAGCTCATAGCTCTCAGATGTAAACGCATAAAATACAATGGCCACGAGTGTGAATGAATTACAGAACTTCTCCTCTGGGCTTCCTGTCTGCCTCTCTCCTCCACTGATCAGCGTTTACTGCAGCCACATGGAATCCATATGCATGAAGATACATATGCATGATGTCACATTTTGACCTTCGTTACTGTACTGACGGCGTGTTACGGCTATAAATACACGCTGTCTTCACTTGAACAAAACAATGAGCTGTCATAAATACATTATGCAAAACGTACTGACACTCTCATCTCTTGTGGATACAAAAAGCACCATGATATTCATAAGAGTTTGTAACATTTGATGCAAAATAAATGGCATTATTAAGTTATTACAACACTTTACATTATTAAGTATTAAGATAAGACATGTAATTCCTTATTCTTGTTGCCATGATACATCATACCACATCATAAAGGATATAATAATGTATTACTCATATGTCCATATGCATGCAAGCATAAATAATACATTATAGATATAGATATGGGCTTTATAAAAAGTAGAACTGCTTAGTTTTCTATTTTTAAACTAAATGTTCTAACTATTGTGTGTCAAGTCTGACCATTTAATTATTTTTCATAGTATGTGTATTATTAATAAAATAAACTAATAATTAAAAAAAACAATTTTTGATACTAAAAGAAGTCTGGTCATGTGTTTTGTATGAGCTGTCACATACTGTATTGCTGTGATGCTGTGCGCTCTTGATGAAACTTCTGTTCTTCTGGGATTTACTGTTCAATACTTCACTTCACAAAGGGCGTCTTGATGCCTGGACTGTCTTTGACACATGCTTGGCCCACATCTGTCACTCACTGATAATTAGTCACTAAGCAGTGCTCCTCCTGATAGGAGGATCTCTTAATAACAGTTTGATCTGCTAAGAAATGCAAACACCCTTTTATTTTACTCACTTCAAAGGAGCATGACCTACAGCCACGTGACGTTATTGGTTCCACAGGCTTCATTAAAGCAGCACACAACACCTAATCAAGAGGCAGGGAATGTATAGCATCGATACATTTCCCCACAAGCCCAACGGAAAAACTAGTTCACAAGCAGTTCAAGGTCTTGCTGTTTCCATGAGCACCTCTTTCAAGAATTGCAATAAAGTGCAGACATTCCTGTGGAAGTTGTCAAAGGCTTTCCCTAATTTTGGCTCTGGTAACCTGCTTAAATATGATTAAAACAAACATTCATAAATGTGATTTTCTTGACAAATGATGATTAGAGCTAAAGTAGACATGAACTGGACACCTGGGACACACATTAGCTGATAACTTGCTCCACTGCAGGCGATAAAAGTCTGGAGCCCCAGAGGAGGACTGCTCAGGCTCAACTGTCAGCACTGCTTCCCACCTCTGCCGCAAGCTGACAGGGGTTTCCACCAAAACTGTAGGAAATACTGAACAGCCTGAGGTACAAATGCTGCAGTGGAATATGGTGAGTGCAAAAAATATAAAACTGAAAAAGAAACAGCTTAGAAACTCAGCAGTGAAAGCGTTTGATGAGTAGAAACTACAAAGATTTGTGCGGACTGCTCTGTGCTTTCCTGAGTTGTGGGAGTCATACAAAGTGTCCAAAAACTACAGGATGAAGGATCAAGGGAATTAACACCATGGAAACATTGCCTAATCCTTATGTCATTTGTGCATAAGTCTCCAACACAGTCCTACAGCTGCCGCTTGATAATGTCCCACTACGTCAGTGGCAGTAATTATCAATACTGACTGGACAAATGTCTGTGCACACCCGCTCCAACAGCTCCTTCCTGCCGCTCCTCAGGTCACCCAGAGGGCTCACTCACGTAGCCAATAAGTTGACAATTCACTTATATAAAACTGTGCTTTCTTTCCAGAGGAAAACATCTGGTGTGCCATTTCAGGGGTGAGCACAGAGAGCCAGAAATATAATAAAAGAACAGTCTGTAGAGGTGTACAGTTACAGGAGAATGATCTCTACAGAAGGAACATTACCACTGGACTGTGTCTATAAAGTTATAAGCTGAGGTGAAAAGCCGGACAGATGCAGGACTGAGTGGAAGTTGTGGGTAACTGAAGGGAGTTTCCACTTTTTCTTATCGCAGTCTCATGGTGTTCCTTTATTGCTGTCCTGGTGAACATTAAAGGTGCAATATTTTTACTGTCCCATAGTACAAAGTGAGGTGCAGAGGTCTGATGGATTAATCAATACCAGACAGTTCTATTACTTTACCTTGTTCTGCAATAAGTTTTTTTTTAAATCTCTCTGTATAAAGACACAAAACATTTTTCACGGCTGAATTATGATGGGAGTTACAAGTAAACATCTAGATACTGCAACTGACTCCTTTTCTCTACCAAAAAAACAAAACATTTCTGTTACTATACTGTACATTGTGCTACTACCTCTTTTATAGGATGTTTCTGTTACATCTCTGCTCTTGCTACATTTCTTCTTGCTCTATTGTGAAAATGTGAGATTTGTCTTTCTGTCAGTTACAAGCTGTGAGCTGTATCACAAACCTGAGAAACCTGAGTGAGTGAGTTAAATGACTTAGTGCCATAATGACAAGAAGTTTGTTATGATCCACGAAGATCCTTTAACTGAATTGAATGTTAAATGTTTCTTTGGCCACTCGGGTGCAGTAGAAACAAGTTACAATACAACACTGACACACAGTATCATCACCTTTCAAGTTGATATGGTAAGTCAAAACCAAAACCAAACAGATGCTTATTTACACATCCAGCAAATACAGAGCAGCATTATCATTATCAAGCCATGTTTGTGTCCACCTAAGGAAAATAAACACATTCTTTAAGCTCTGTTTTTGGTCTCCACCAGCTCTTTAGGAAGATATCTGGCTCTGTAGCTAAAAGTTGCTTCACTGTGTTCATGTTTGATGCCTGGCAGGTCTTGTACAGTATCTTAAGCACCGAGAACAAAAAAATGAAGCTGATGAGTGAGCAAAAACTGTAAAGTTGAAGGGAACTGCAGATTCAGGTGATAATCCTCTGTAGGTTTATCACTACAACTGATCCCTTTCACATACAAGTTGTCATGTAATCTGTTGCACTCATACTGATACTGATTAAAGCTGCTTTAATGCCATTATGTGTAGAATTTTTTTGTGATTAGAGCAATTTTCCAATATTGCGGTAGCATTATATTTCTGACTTTCCTACACTGTCTCTACCAATCGCCAGATAGCTCATTCCTGCTGAAGATGTAAATCTTTAAAAACAAGTCACAAAAAAATATTTTTGTTTTTCAAAAGGGTCCCTAAATCAGCTGGGAACTGTAGATTTTAGCAAACATTACCGTGATGTGAGTAAATGGCTCATTTGACAGGGACTATTTTCAGTTGTGGATGAATACACATTCAATACACTTGTGAGTGTTTACAGTGGCAGGATGATGTTGTAGAATTGACTTACAATAAATGACAGCGCCACGTCATGTCATCCAGTGCAACAGTGTGGCTCTTTGATGTGTTTTTGTGTATCAGGCTTTAGACACACAGATAACACCTGCTAGTAGGATCAGTTTATTGTTATTTTTAGTCCTTTCATTGGATTTGTTGAGGGTAAGAAAAACATTTCACTCTCTTATGACAGCTCTGATAATCTCAGTTTGGTGGTTTTGGTCCGTTGTTGAGGAATTGGAGTTCCTCTTTAAATTTTATCTGTGTGTTTGTTTCTCACCTTTCTGTTTGTAAGGTAACCTTGGAGGGCTCCACATTGGGGTTCTCCCACTCCACCTGAGGGCAGTGCATGAAATAACACAGAGTGTAGATCGCTTCGGGGGCCCACTGAATCACGCTGCTCTTCTGGTGGATCGGTGTCCCATTGTTGTGATTCTTCATATACATGGGCTGTAGGTGGTGCATGGCTCGAGACACTAGGTCACCTACACAAGAACAAACACAAACCGTACATTTAGGGAATCATAAAGGGGAACACGGGCAGCAAGAGAGGAATTCATGCACAGGCACACTCAGAGATGAGGGAGAAAAGACAGGGATATTTTGAGCACACGGCCTTTAAAAAGACGTCGGGGAATCATCCTCTATCCTTCTAGCCCCCTTTGGAGCTTACTCTGTCAGGGGAAATCGAGAGTTTCCACGCACCACAGTCAGGAAAAAGACAGGGTTCGTCCCAGTCCTTTCTGTGCAGCTCACAGGGGGAACAGGAGAATAAGCATGCTCAAGACTACACTCTCTGACGAATTAATATTTATGGATAAACATTAGCTACTCCAAGCTATTTCCTCTGCATAATTTGTCAGTACTTTAAGGTCATCCAGTTGGGCTTGAAAAATCAAAGCTTGAGAGGACTCTGCTAATAAAAATGTGAATATTCTCTGGGCGGGTTTCAAAGAAAGTAAACAGTTCTTGGAAAAGCATGTTCAGCCCCCTTTTTTATACTTAAGGGACAAGAAAGATAGCAAATTCAACTCATCAAAAAGAGATGAATTTGAATTTTCTTCCACACCCAGCCTAATACTCAAGACGGTCATCCACTTCATGAAAACATTATGATTGTGGCACCTTGGTTATTGAGTGGCAGAGTGTGCTTGCTTGAAAAACAACCCTGTATTATTACAGCACGGACTCAAATCCCATTTCACTGAATGCTGTCAGATTTCTGTCGCTTCTCCTTCCTGTCTAGACCCAGTGCACTATGAGAAAATGGAATGAAGTTCTGAAGCAGGGTCAGTCTGAAAAAAAAAAATATGAAAAAAAATCCACACTGTGTCATATTGTTCTGGTCAATTTGATACTATTCAAGGCAAAAAAGTAATAGAGCATGATGGCACTTAGGTCCTCAGTCTGAATGAACTATACTGTACACTGTCTGTCTATACAATACAGAGCGGGAACAAACAGTCATTCCCATGGACAAAAGGGTTTGTTTAGCATCAAAACTGGGCTATTTGGCGCTTGCCAAGAATCCATTTAGCCTCAACAATGTGAGAGGCGAGTGTGAAAAGGACGCCTGAATGAGGGAAGAGCATTCATGCAATAAAACAGTCAATCTCTCAACTGTCCTTTGGGAACAGTGGTGCTGCACTGATAGAGAAATGTACTGGACATCACCTACTGATGCAATGAGCAGGAAATATTATGACAGGAATGACCGACTCTCGTCCAAACTTTAAGTTAGAGGTCTTATAGTTTCCCTCTGTTGCCATCTCTTACTCTTCCCACATCTCTCTCTTAATTCTACCAACAGGAATATAGATAAGCTTGTAACAGTGCCCTCTTAAGCTTGGTAAGGGGAGCTGAGGTGGTCAGTGACAGCCAGGTCTCATGTCTTATTTACGCTGGCCTGTGACATTTCCTGTGCTGGCAGAGCAGGCTGGCAGGGTAGAGGAAGAAGATTATTTCTCACGCTGAGAGAGTGCAACAGCGGTGAAGTAGCAGCAGCTTAACACATAAAGCGAGATTACCGCCGCTCCTTCAGCAGGTGTACGCAGAAATAACTGCTGAAAAAGGGTTTAACTCGTTGTTTTCAGCCGTGAGGATTTGTTTCGGCCCAAAGAGAGGGCCGACAGAAGTACAGCAGTTTAATAAGCTAAAACGTCAATAGCCTTTTCATTATAAGATTCAAGCCTTCGATCGATATCTCATCCTGGGTAATTAATTCTTTATGCTAACAAGAGAAGGAGAGGTGGAGGATACACACAGCAGATCCTGCTCCTCAGGTATCTCAGTGATTACCTTTTAGCAGAGGGGCAGTGCACTCTTTGTTTTCAGAGCTTTGAAAAGCAAAATCACACAAATATGCCAGTTTCCAGAGCACAATGGCACTGCTTTGATTTACGAGGGATTTTACGAGAGCTGGCACCTTTAAGGTCAGTAACCGGTGATGCAGTACCCACATAACAACCCAACTACCCAACCCAATTACTTCAGAGAGTGTGAAGACTATTCAATGTTTAATAGCGAGAGAGAAAGTATACTCTTTGGAAATGCAGGAATTAACTCTCATTTCTGATGAAGCAATTATATTCAAGCCTTTATAGGGAAATAAATACACAGTAAACAGCTTTCCTTTGGGTATTGATGAATGGGTCCATGCTGCACTGTGCAGCTGCTGCCATCATCACCGTTTCTGTGTTTCAATTACTTGGTGGCATGCGGCCGTGATTACATTTAATGGTTGCCTGTGGCCATCCTGACTCAACAAGATGCTAAGCTATTCCTCCTGCTATTATTTTGTCCATATCAGATAACAGAAAGTGCACAAACATTATCTTTATGGGGTGCTTCCATCTAAATCTGGTGTGGTTAATGTGAAAAGACTCACTGAGGAAGAAGGGAAAAGAGAGGAGAATGACTACAACTTGACAAAAAAAAAAAAACAATTGAACTCATGGTCTCTTTGAGCATAAAACATTGTTGAAGAACTTTCAGTATGACTTCACATCATAAATTACAGTCTGCAATAGGAATAAGCATATAGCAGCACATTGTCTTTGCTCAAAAGTTGAGACAGGTTAGATGGCACATAAAGTAACATTGCGTGAAGACTCTTGCTGTCAGAGGTCTCTGGAGTCTTTATTAGAGGAAAGAGTATGTGCTCAGAGGACTGAGGATGGGAGATGTGATGTACATTGCTGTTATGTTCTGCTGTTACATTAAATGAAAGGGAGCTACTGTTAAAACTAAGTAAAATAATCACAATGACACTAAAGAATTGTACTAATGTATTGTTCGGTTTTACCCCTCACAGTAGCCATTGGAGTTGACATGTGAAATCCTTGTGATGTTGGTGATTTTCATGTTTTAATGTCAGTTGACACCATTTAATGACATGGTCCCACCTTTGAGCCTATCAATAAAAATCACCATGACAGAGCAAAGCACTAAAAACAAAACTTTCCACCATGAAGCACTAAAATCATTAAGTTGTTCCATTTCCTCTAAGATTCTGCTGCTTTTGGCAGATACATGGTCATTCTGTGGCATTAGATGTAAACGATAACAGTGCAGATATTTAAAAAATCCATACACTCTTGCTGCTGACACAACAAAGTGATGTTTGAAATGTATTACTGAGAGTACGGCCATTAGCAACGTCTTCTGTTAAAACAGCCCTGATTCCAGAAATGAAAAAAAGCAAAAGATGAGAAGCACCAGATGAGACAAAGTGAGAGGGAAAAAAAACACATGATCCTTGAAACGTCTAAGACTGGCTTCAATAGTGCATTCCTTTCTGTGAGAAGTTGTGTTTTTAGAATTAGATTTTTGCTTCATGTCCAACAATAATGAATAATGATGATGTTTCCAGAGTGTTTTTTTTAAATCAGTATTAATAACTAATATTGTATGACAGTAAAGTAAGGCTCAATATGAATTATTAATACCACCATTACCTGCACCAAATATAGTGCAGGTAATAAAATTTGTAATAAGTAATAAGGCCATAAAGAACGTGAAGAAGAAATCTAAAATGCAGCTGTAGGTGTCATTCAAACTGTTAGACCAAACATACACATAGGAAATGAAATTTTAAAAGTATTACAGAGTAAGAGCAGGACTAATTTCATTTGCTTCATTTGTGATCCAGCAAGGCTCAGTAGGGTTTTGGCTCGGCTGAGGGATGCTGTCAATGCAAATACGCAGAAATGGTGAGTGGCTGAGTCTGTGTTTGTTTTCTATACAGAGCAATATTTGTTAGCATCAGCTAAACTGACAGAAATGAGCACAGTATCAAACTTCTAATTTAACTCTCATCGAGAGAGCAAGTAGGTTTACATCCCAAAATGTTGAACTATTCCTTTAAACTTTGAGCTGATGTTGGTGATGATGTTGTTGGAGGCCAACAGGCAAATCAGCCTGTACTGTGAGGAGAGGTCACTACCATTTTGGGGGTAACATATTTTTGGCTGAGCAGATTTATATATGGAGATCTATCCATGCTCTGCCTATTCCAAGAATAAAGTTAGGAGGCTGGTTCAGTTCATGATGCCACAACTGTTGGTGGCTGTATGGTTTGAAGCCCACAGACATGACCTGCGCAGTGAGGTCACTGCCGTTTGACCTTGTTTCACTTTGTGGTGCTGTATAGATTTTCATATATGTGGAGAAAGCCCACATGTATTTTGTATCCTCCATCCATCTGCGCTTCTAAGAATAGATTCAGGCAAATTCAGTAAAATACTGAGTTACACAAACAACACTGCACAGCACACATTTGAAGCAGGATGTTTGTCGGGCTTGACTGAGTGACGGTGACACGCCAACAGTCCTAATAATTGCAGTATTTGCAAGACTGTCATTTCAAATATGCTAATTTGGCATTTTGGCAGAGGAGAAAATGAGAAAATACAAAGAGGTAAATCGGTGGCAAACCTCAAAAACTGAGTCCAAATGCCAGTGCAAAAGAATGTCCCTGCACAAGATGCAAATTTTACTGTGCTTGAGCAGCCGCTGTCATTTTATTCCATGAACTTTATTTTAGAAAATCAAACTCTCATCTGTCTTTTTCCCCACTCTTCCCATCTTTTATTCTGTTTTTGCTTCCTGTCTTGTTCTCTTTCAAATACACTATGTGACAGACTCATTGCCGGCTGCTTTTCTCAATTATTCATCTTTTTTTTTTTCTTTCCTCAGCTTGAGCTGCGTGTGTGTTTGCAAATCCTATAGTTATTTACAGAATTCCTCTCCAGGGCTGATAACATTACCACTGGACTAAGCTCTGCTATTACCCACGGACCGCTCTGTTGTCTCAGAGTGTGTTTGCAGTGTCAACATAACAGAATGAGTCCTTGCTTGACCTCATCAATACAACATGGACAGAGGACTGCTGGCGCTTTGCCTCAGCGCTGCACCCTCACCCCTCCTACCTCAGTCCTGAGAAAACATACAGTGAGAAGAATTGGCTCGCTGTTTATTCTGAAGATAAATGTTTACACTGGATGTACAGAAAATATTTTTCCAGCCTTGTCTTGACATACCGATGCCATGACAACAGAAACAGACCCTTCAACCTTTTCCCCATTATTTGGCTTGAAGATTTTTTTGGGGGGTGGGGGTCAGAAGTATTGTCATGCACATTAGGAGATAATCTGTGTTTATGCCTGTGATTTTGTTATTCTTCTGTCAGTGGATGCTGCAGCACTCAGATGTGTTTTCTGGAATGAGCTGCAGTGTTGCACGCACCCAAGGAACAAAACTGTTCATCACTCCAATGAGCATCTTGATGCTGTGATTATATCTGATTATGGGAAATGGGAAAACATGAAGTTATGTACTCAGTGATTTGCAACACAGCTTGCCACGGCAGATTTATTGAAAGTTTGTCAGAAAGTTTCCGCCACAACAGAAAACAAGGTAGAAACTCAAATAAGGGCCTTGTGTTGAACTTTGCTTTGGTCAACCTTGGTTGTGTATTATAACTTTTGTGTGAGAGAGGATGGGAGGGTAAAACGTTATCATGATGTAAGTTCACAAATGATGCAGAAAACCTATTATTATTATACAAAACCAACTCCTAAAGCCCATGTAAATGACTTTGTACTGTATAAATGTATTTAGAAAGCATTCTGATGCCCATTATTCTTTGAATAATGAGTACATTGTGAGAGGACAGACATTCAATTAACTGTTGGAGGGCTTGTTGAAAATCTTTTTTTTTTTTTTTTGTAATGAATGGCTCTGGTTGATTAGAATTGCTCTCACTGACAGTGCAACTCCCACCGAATCACATTAATTTAAATAGGCAACAACACATGCACAGCAGGATTATGATACAGTGATTTACTGATAGAGTGAGACAATATCTGTGAGTTATTAAACATCGCATTATCATATCAGCCCATAATGTCATCCAGCTCAAAATATGGAGGAGACTCTTAGTCAACCAGAGCTGCACATTTTCAATAAACCCCACAATCAAAATATCTGTAAATTCATTATAGGCTTGTCAAGACTAACAGCTAGTGGCTCTGCGAAGCTGTACATAGACACAGCTGTGCTGTGAGCTGAATGCAAGGGTTAGCATGCCAGCCGTTTTAGTTAAGCATGTAGGCATGCCAGCATATGCTAGAGGAAAGGTCAGAGGGTCACCAAAGTAAGCAGGATTCATCCTTTGGGACCATGAATATCTGTACAAATGTTTATGGCAATCTAATAAAGTATGGTGGGTGTATGGTGGGTCACTGCATGAGAGCACTGCAAAAAATACCAAAGAAATTTCATCCATTATATCAGATGGTTTGAATAGGGCTTCAAATGGGTTTCAGTCCAAGAACAAATTTCTGGGTATTGAATATGGATTATTTATTTATTTGTTTGTTTGTTTTTGGCATGAAAATGGTCATATTCAAAGCTGTTGAATATCGGCCCAAAATACCAGGTGTCAGCAATTTCAGTTAATGACCGCAGCTCCTAACTTTCAGTCATATTGACCAAACCCTGATACACACACACAGACTTTTAAGTGTTCTTTTCAAGGGTAGAACTCAAACACTCCTTTTCAACATCATACTACCTCACACTCACACAATCACATATGTCAGGCAGTCAAAAGTATGTGGACACCCAAACATTATACTTTTGTATGTGACTTTTGAGACTCAAAAAACCATTGATATTAATATGCTCCCACAGTATAACACCCACAACACTTCTGGAAAGGCTTTCCTCAAGATTTTGGAACCTGGCTGTGAGGCTTTGTTCTCTTTCAGCTACAAGAGCATACACTATAGGCCTTTTTCATGAAAGACTTTTTGACTTGTCACAGTAGGAAAAGCACAAGTGTAAATAATAAAATTGATACTGAATTCTATTTTGCTATTTCAGCTTAAGGGTCCTGATATTGTTCATGCTGGCTCACTGTCATGCTGTCATGTCTGACTGGGACACTTGAATAGAACAGAGTCATCGTTAATGTTGTTAGTAACACCTGTGCTTTCCAACTCCAAATGTCTGCTGTGAAAAAAGCCTCTTCGTGAGGTTGGACACTGGCATTTGGTGATAAAGCCTGGCTCACCGTCAGTGCTCAAATTCATCCCAAAGGTGTTTGAGGTCAGGTGTTTTGTACAGAACAGTGAAGTTCTTCAACAACAAACTTGAGAAATCATTTTTTATGGGCCCAACTGTTTGTGCACAAGGGCACTGTCATGTTGAAACAGGAAAGTGTCTTCCTAAAAACTGTTAACAATATCACCGACTGACACTAGTGACCCCTGGAGCAGCTTCACTACAGCAACTGGGTGGTTAATTGCCTTGCTCAAGGGCACATTGACTACAGAGCGTATTGAGGGAGGGGTCAACGATGGTCATTCACTTCTCCGCCACACATACACACACATACACACACACACACAGATGACTCACTGAGTTCAGAGATGCTGCCCACTCTTGTTGCCAATAAGCACTGTTCAATGGAGCGCAGCTCAGACTGACTGTAGGCGTTTCCCTCTCCACTCTTTCCCGCTCGCTGCTGTTGCTGCTGCTGCTGCTGCTGCTGGTCCCTGTGAAGAGTCAGACCTTCAGGTAGGCTGAGCACACCTGAAAGAGAGAGAGAGAGAGAGAGGGAGAGAGAGAGAGAGAGAGAGAGAGCTCAGTTTATACAGTCAGGTCAACTGTTTTGCTCAAAACTGATTTCTCATTACACCACATAAGAAAAAGTAAGAGACATAGTGTCCCCTCTTAAATGGCAGCAACGTCCCATTAGTTCCCTTCATATATTTGTCATATTAATGAGAAAGAATGAAAAGGTTCAATATGTTATTATTTTTAAAAAAAACAGCATGTGTAATTATTTGTGTAAAGACTGAGAATCTAAATGAGAGAAACAACAGAGGCCAAAGAAGGTAGTAATTATGCCTCCTAGTTATACCTGTCAAACTTCTCCCATAGGAATTAATGTGTAATATGTCAAATGTGTTTTCATTATTCACACCTCTGGATGATAGTTACTCTTCCTCACTCGGAGGGTGATGAGGCAGACTGCTCTCCATTTTTCTCTGCTAACAGTTTCTCATTCCTCTGCAGCTTTGTGTGGCACCCTTCTTACTGTTTGCAGGGTGTCAACTTATGACACGGCTGAAAGCAGTGACTCTCTACTTAGCCACCTAATCACTGTGAAAAAACAGTAGCTTTGGTTTTAATGGCTCCTCTCTCATAATATGCCACTAATTTAATGCACATGCCTGCGGCGAAGGTGACATTCCTCATTCATCTTGCGTGAGCAGACAGTTGCTTATAAGGTGATTCATTTCAATTTTCCCCAATGAGATGAAGGGGAGTCAAAAGTAAGGGACTGTATGAAAGTTACTGGAGGGGTTTCAGAAATAGGGAGGGGGTTATGTATTCTTCCTTGTTGTTGATTGGAGGGTTGTCTACATTTTGGAAGAGTTGCAACAGCTCTTGGTTCAAAAATGAAAAATGTCTGAAATCCTCTGCAAAGATTTTTAATTTTGTCATTTTGGAAATAGCTAATTCAACTTCTAATAATTTTCATACAGTCCCTAACAATAGAGAAAATGTGGTTAGTTAGTATCAATATCTATCATTCCCTTTGAAAATACAGCAACTAAATCCACACTGCTTTAAATGTGTTGATTTTAAGTCACGCTCATAATTATACACTACTTTTGTGTTTGCTATTCACCATGCATTAAATGAGTAGTAAAAACTGTGTGGCAAACACATCTGGAAACAGGTTTCTTGGTAATAAGTCACAGTTATTTAGCTTAGGAATCTACACAGCAGCTGCTAAAAGAGCAGCAGCCGTGGCACCATCTCTTCCTAATCTTTGTTCAGGTCAGACCAGAGAACTACTGACAACCAGCGCGACTCTGGAGCAAAGAGCAGGAGACATCACCACCAACTGCACCAGTGTCAAGTGTCCTCAACTGCTGCAGTTTTCAGACAAAGCTCTAGAGAAGCCAACAAGCTCAATTACGAAAGAAAAGAGACTTTCTTTCTGTTTCTGCAGGAACTTGTCTGCAGGGATTAGACTGAAACACCTCCTTTATTGCTTTTATTGCTTGCAATGTGCCCTCTTTGGCGAGCATTTGTGCAACCTCCAGGAAATCCATCTTAAACCATTTAAATCAGCAGGAGGGCTACCCTGGCACTTTCATTACTCCAACTTTCTTCTCAAACAATTATATACCAAAGTAAATAGCCCACTCAGAGCGTGACCGCAGGATTTGTGACCCACCTCTTTTGATGTGCACAGACTAAAGGCCCCCAGGTGTGATTCAGATATTGCCCTGCATGGTGCCATAATTTTAATAACTAGCAAAAGGATAAAGTCTCTGGCCCTGTCATCATCCTGTATTTAATTCATTTATCCATTTTACTTCATCATTTACTCATAATAAAATTGTAATATATACTGTCTATTTGTAGACTTAGGACCTAATACTTGTAGGAAAGGGACTAAAGAAGCAGAGAATAATAAGAATATTGTGCAACTAATTATCTTAATAACTATTTAGCTTAAAGTACTTTACTTTTGAAAACCCAAAAGGAGCATATGACAGCCAGCCTTTTGTCTGAGGACATTTTGACCTGTCAAAAAAGGATGGGTGTAAATAACATCAAAATAAGAAATGTAATGTAAATAAATGTAATAATAATGATAATACCATGTAATAATACATGATGGCTGAATTCTATTTTGCTTTTTTCAGTTCCAGGGTCCTGGTATTGTGCATGTTGGCTTACTGCCACATAACTTAACTGGGACACTAACAGAGCCATTGTTAATGTTATTAGTAACACTTGTGTCTTTCCTATTGCGACGTGTCTAAATGTCTGCTGTGTAAACACCTCTGATTGAATAAATCTGTTTATGGGGGGGGTTAAAACACCTTACTGTTACACTTGAGCTTTTAACTGTCCAGCTCCTTAACCTTGGTTCAGGGGAATAACAGGACCAACTGACAATGAAGTGCTGAATGCTCTCAGCATGGATTGAGGCAAGGTGACTCACTGGCTCTCTGCGTCCTAATGCAAGCCACTGTCTACCCTCAGGGAGGAACTGATGGAGCTCTTAACATGCCAGCCAGCAACTATAGCCACTCTCTCTCTCTCTCTCTCTCTCTTCTCTCTCTCTCTGTTTGTGTGATGGAAACACTTGTCTGTATCTTCCTCATGATTGTCACTGCCACCAGAATTCTCCCAGGAAATCTAATGTTCTAAGGTTTTAAAGAACAGTATAACTACACAAACTGTTTGAAGTTGTTTATATGGCCACAATCATAATGATATAACAGTTGGTTATTGTTTTAGGATGTATAATGGCATGAAATGATATTGGGCACCTGTCTCTCTTTAAGTGGACCAGTCCTGTTTGCCATATGGCATCTATTCAGCGTCACTAAGGAGAGGAGAAGAGAGGAGAGGAGAGGAAAGGAGGCTCCAGGCAAGACACTGTCACTGGAGAAGAAGTAATGAGTACAGGAGTTTCCCATTAAGATGTCACTGAATGCACCTTAGTCATATTCTGTGGATAGGCAGCTGCACAGAAAACATCCAGTGCATAGTCCTGTAACGTATTCAACAAAACACTCAAAATAAAAGTCACTTCACAAATCAAGCCAAAATATAAACAACACAAAATGACAGACTTCCCTCTGACTTCCTTTTCCATCTTTGTTTATGAATGTGCTTAAACACTTGCACAACACATCTGGGTTTAAAGGGCTAGTATGACATTTTGAGAAATACACTTTCACTGTCATGTCTCCTGGGGTAAATATAGACATGAGTTGACAATGTAAGCTAGCTAGAAATGCATTACCCTGTGTGTGTAAAGTTATGAAGGAGACAAAGCCCCTGGATAAGTGCAGATTTTTTGTTCAAGCAGAAATATTTTCAACCTGTGAGGACATATATCAATGTCCCAAGTGTCTTACATTGACTTATATTGACTTGGGTTGTCTTTACATTGACCTCTGGCCAAACGTCAATGAAATACTGTTTTTGCACTTTGGGTTTGCTAGCTGTGCAGGTGTTTAGTAGCTTCATATTCACAGACATGAGAGAGGCACCTTGTCATCTAACTTTCAGACAAGAACACAAAAATTCATGTCCCAAAACATATTTTTTCAAGTTTTTGTCCATGCATAAAAACTTTTTCAACACTGAATATAAACAGTGACACTAATGCTGTATATGAATAAGCAGACATTACAGTGTTCTCATTTTTCTCTGCATCTGTCAGAGGGCAGACTGCTGTAGTCTTGATCCACTCTCATCTCAGAGACTAGAGCAGTGGGGCAGGACTGTGACCTCGATGTGGCTCCTACCCTGCACTTAAATCTATTTTGGAGGGACAGAGAGAGAAGTGCACTTCCGTAAACGCACTGCAGCTCTGCAGGAACACTGGCTTTGGATTTCACATGCAGATAAGATACAGAAACAGCTTTGATATGGATAATCATAAATGTACTGTACAAACAGGTACAATCAAGCAATACTTTTAGTGCAGTATTTGATTGAAGGTGCCAAGAAGGCAGAGAAGGTGCGGATGTAAGACAAATACAAACAGCTTGATGTAAACACACTTAAAGTGATAGCAGAAAGCATACGATAAAGGCTGTTCTTGTTGCAGCATTATGGCTCTCAAGGGTTAATCATGTTGGTACTGTACATGGATCACAGTAGTGCTGCCCCACTCTAGGCTCTAGCTCTGTTCTGCCAGGCCAGATGGCTACCATATGTATACCGGTCAGTGATCATAGAGGGAGACATAGCGAGATGGAAAGCGGGAAACAGAGTAGTGACGTGTGTTGTAACGCCTTTCCTACTCTAAATGGCTGCTTTATTTATTCTGAATAATCTCCACCGTGGGTCAAGCTGCAGAAATAAAGGTGTGAATATGAAACTGTGTTTTTTAGAAGTGTTTGTATGCCCGGGTAGACTGTAAATCTCCAGAGGTATGGTCTTGGTTTGGGTTCTCAGGTGACCACAGTATGGTCTGAGGCAGCCACAAGTTTTTAATGGGTTAGTTGTGAGCCAACCACAGGGGTATAAACGAAGACTGTATGAGAGAATACATATACACATTCAAAAATGTCTGTTTAAATTAGGAAACTGGCAGAGGGAGAGTGAGATTGACTGTATTAACTACAAACACATGAACACACACAAATGCTAAGATACAGTCAGGAGCTGCAAACACAAACCATGTTGCATACAACACTAAAGTGCGTGCACACAAAAGCTGTCACACACACAGATAATTATTAGTAATTAAAAAGTCTTAATCCCAGGCACTTCATGTGTAGTTGAAAAGTGATGTGCTGCAGAGAGAACAATGTGTTCAGCTAAATCCAAACTGAATATTTCCTACTATTACTGGGCAACCGCATTCAGGATACAGTCTGTTGCTGCTGCTGTCCTAAATTCAGAGGACTGAAAAAGCTCCAGAGTTTGCATGCATTATGTGTCGCTCTGAAAGAAACACACAAACCTCCTGATGTGTTCTTA
>NW_026115371.1:0-19827 GCF_001640805.2 Lates calcarifer
GTATATTCTTAAATGCAGGACTTTGACTTGTAATGGTGTAGGCAATTGCTGTATTATGGTATTCCTACTTTAATTAAGCAAAGTATTAAATACACCACTGCTGTACTTTTACATTATCGAGTACACTACAAAGTAATGCCAGTTACAAGAAGGATGAGAAAAAAAATATTTCAGATTCATGTTACAAGAAACTCTGAGACAAGAAATTAACAGCACAATTCAGATATCAAACAGTGACATCTGAACTTCTGCTTGATATTACTTTTCAGTTTGTAGGGTAAGTTTTTAATGTAACCAATTACCATACCATAGAGTAGAAACTCCATAGTGCAAAAGTTTCAGCTATTTCATTTAAATATATAGCTTGGATATTACATTTTACAGTATTTCTCAGTATTTCAGTACAATCTTCAATATCTGAAGATTATTTTCCTTCTGTTCATAAGTGCAAATGAATTTCTCTGTCCATTGCTGTACCCAGCTATGTCAACTCACCTGGATACAGCTCATTTAAATGCAGAATCTCAAAGTAAATCTCTGTTTTTAGACCATTCCCCTTTTCCCTTTGAGAAATTAACCATTCTATTCACTGCATAAATTTTCAGGTTTCGCCTGTGCGACACTCGGAGGTGATGAATTTTTATGGCAAAAAATGGTCTAATAATTGTTGAACAGATGTAAGTGTTGGAAAGTGGGCTCAGTCAGAGCTCATAAAATGGAATTAGCATGTTAACCCTGGCTATGCCTGGGAATGGAGAGGGAGGGGCAGCAGCAGTGGTAAGAGAAAGGGAGGAGGGAGTTGTATTGACTGAAATGGACTCCTTGGTTGGGATTAATAAGGCGACTGGGTACAGTGGCCAGCCTGGGAAGACAGCAGTCATGGGAGCCAGGAATTGGAATGGATCCACATGATATCCCATAAGCAGTGAACATACATGTACTATGTATGTATGATGTATGATCTTTCATGCATGTAATTATCTCAGCCTACCCTCTCACCCAGGGGTACCATGACTAAAGTTTGAGAATGGAAACCTTTTAGACGAAGTATGTGACATTACTACTGGCAGGAAACAATAAGGAAACAGCACTGCCATAATGGATCTGTCTCTGCTTACATGCAGATCAGTAGCCCTAATGGCTGACTAAATCTGGCATTTTAGTCACTCAGTGCTTCATAAATGTCTTGAACATGGAATTTAGACAATATGAATTCACAGGATGATTAAAAGTAAAAATTAGTGACTCTTAAGATGGGATAAAAATGTTGGGCAGGCCAAGTAACAAAACATTTGGTTTATTCTAAGAAAGATATCCTCCAGTCAATACAAGTTAATACAAATCAACGAGATTAAGAGTCTACAGCCAATGCTAGCAGCTCTGTTTGTACTGTACTGCCTTAACCATGGGAGCATGCGCACATTGCAATGTTATGCTAACAACTGTCATCAGTTTTGCAGCTATTTGGTCATGAAGGCAAAGTGTAGGATAATTCCAAACACTGACCTGACAATGAAAGTAAATGAAAAGTCAGGGGATGACCAAAGTTAATATGATTCATACTGACAGGAACAAGACTGTACCAAATGTCATAGCAATTCCTTTCAAACATTCAACCTTCCTTTGTTATCTGTGTCTGTTATTTGTATCTGGACAGACTAAACAACAGAACAACTTTGTCATCTAACCATCCCATGTATTGCACAAACTCTAGATCTCTTTCTTGGTCAAATAATCATGGTCATTGTTAATTGGCATCAGCTAAACATCATTCTCACCTTAAGGCAATTTTGATTTTAGGTGTTCGTTATCTTTATATCTCTCTGATGTTATTTGTTATCTCCCGTGAGAGTCACTAAAGAAGACTGCATACCAGGTGATGAATCAATATTGCCCTCAAGTAATGAGAAGCTAAGTAACTAAAATGTAGGTTGCTGGGAGCTGGTCATCCATGACTGTAATATGAGCTGCTATAATAAAGCTCCAAGACTTTGCTTACAACAAGCAAAATCATCCCTGATTTAAAGTTGGCCACTTTCCCCTTCAAAGCAGGCTCTTTATGTAGTGATACACGTTTCCCAGTGCCCCTGCCATGTTTTGAATGCTACCTGGAAGTCCCATTCTGTAAGCACATCAAGCACTATCACTATTGTTCTATTATTATTAAGCACTATTGAATTTCATTTTGGAGAAGAGGAATAAGCCACACCAGCCTTATCCAGTGGGGAGGGTGGGTAGGGACCAACAATTTTGTTGGTAAGTCCAAAAACTTGCACATAAGAAAGCACTGAGAGTGTTGTCACGATGGAGCACCCAGTTGCCACAGTTCAGGTCATGCACTGAATGTCCTGAAGGGTGCAGTAGAATGTTCTACTGGGTGCTGACAGTCTGATCCTGTGAGATGAATTCATGGTGCGCAAACCCTGCAAATGTCAAAGAAAAAGACAGGTATTATGCACTTACTTTAGTCTTGCAGACTGTGGGCTCTCCCACTGCGAAGACAGCTTTTTGTTGTAGTTAAAGACCAACCTCTTGTCACCAGTGATGATCTCAAACATGTGGGTTGGGTCATCCCAGGCCTATTGATAGAGATCCTTCAAGATTTTGACACAGCAAATGCACACGTACAAGTGGTCAAAACGTGCATGTAACACAGGTCTATATTTTGATTGAGTGACTAACACGGATTACTGACTCGACAGTTATTGCTCGAATCTGCTGCGCCCACATTGCTATGCACTCCATTTCACAATAGGAACACTTTCAGAGCTTTTTGATCACACCCTGTACATGACATAATGGTTCTTTTAAAGGGTTGGCAGATCGCTAAGTTGTTTGTAGTCATACATAAAGATCCTGAAGCACAAAAACACACGCAGCACTGTAAATACCATCAAATTCAAACTGACTAACTGATCAGTGAGATCAGAGTTCAGCCCAGACTCTGGGCATTTCACTTTGCTTCACCCTCATGTCGAGATTTAGTGTGAGAAATATGTTATTTTCTGTTTTTCACAGCCTCTGTGCTGGTCGTTGGTATTTAAATAAACAAGTGTCTGTGGTTTGAAGATGGTGTTTACAGTCTTCTGGAGTGGATACCGCTGGGTCTCTGGTGTGTTTCTGGCATCACCCGACTTGCTTGATCTGGTCTGTCTCGGTAGTCCCTGGCTGGCTGAATAATTTAACACTCCGCCAGAGCGAATGGGCCTGAAGTTTGACCCCAAGATTTTTTTTTTAACTGAGAGGGCTCAAAGTAAATGCTGAACAGCTCTCGGCATGGCATGGAAACTGGTGTGTCCCTCATGTTTATGTAATGTTGAACATAAAACCCCTTTTTCAACCCTCTCAAGCTCTCCTCACTTACCCCACAGTCTACTTTATCTCCTCTGCTGGCCTGTTGTGGGACTTTCATTCTACAAATTTTGCTAAATTTTGTAGTTTGTTTTGAAGTTATTTGATTTTACTGTGCTAATCGATCATCCTATACTTACATCTTCTGGCAAAAGGAATACTTCTGCAAACTGATCATATCCATTCATACCACAATGCACCTCTTCTTCTTTTAACAATTACATCACCATTTATTCCAGGCCCCTGATAGGCCTCCTGTACCTCAATGAAGCCATTTGATAAAAGACCATTAATACTTTGCATAGCTGTATGACATAAATTCACTAGCCGTTAATTACATATCCCTGTGAATAATTTACACTCTGAAAATAAATTAATAGTACAGTAATCCATTGGAGCTGCACAGAAAGACAAGAGGCCTTTGATTCAAATGGTTTGTGAATTGTGTTTGCGCCTCCCAGAGAATACACAATCACCTCTGATGAGCCTAATCATCCCCTATGTGCTGCTGTATTAGACCAGGGCCATCAAGAGCTAACTGGTCCACTGTAGCCCATGTATGCAGCTGCGCAGTGACATCAATATTTAAAATCTTTCTTATGCATGTATTCTGGCTTGTCCGACTTCATTAAGGCCATTCCTCATCCCTCAGGCTGGGACACGTTCCCTCCGGAGCACTTGGAAGAAGGCTGGGAAGAGATGCCACCGATGCTCGGCAGATTCTCGTGTATGTGTTCCCCTGTTAATAACTGTGTCCATTACAGGGAGGAGAGCACCACAAAGTGTACATGTGTACACATTCGAAGCTTAGGCTGTGCTCATCTATGGGCCAATGCCCCTGCATAACTAGAGCTTTTACATGTACATGCTCCATTCACCTCTGTAGTACCAGTCCCACTGAAGAGTACACCCATTTATCTGTTCCTATTTGTATACATTACTTGTGTTACATTTAGTTGGGTTCAAACTTATTTTGTCATATTCTGTGTTAGGGATGTGATCATTGTTATCATACCCTGGGTAGTGAAAAAAAAGAGATTGAGAGAGAGCTGTGTTGGGGTCATCAGCCCTCTGAGGTTCTGTGAAATGCTGTGCAATACAACAGTAAATAGCACTGTACTTTACTTACTTCACTTTTCCTTAATACTTGGTAGTGTGTGGACTCAGTTCTATGGTTATTTTCAGACTGTACTGTGTTGTAGTTGGGGACTATAATATGAAAAGGTGTTTCTAATACAGTTTACAGCAATAAAATAATCATAGAATTTGTACGTGAACGGTAAATTACAATTAGAATATAACTTTACAATATCATATAAATATAAAAGTACCAGCTGTGTCTGTCTCATGTATTGTTCTACAAATCACCATAATAAATTTAACCTCTGTTTTTCACACCATTCTTGTTAAGTGGTTTTTGGTGGTCAGATTGGTGATTCAATAAAATTGTGCACTACGATGGCCATAGCTCAGACCAGAACTTAAACCTAAACCAGTGTGAAAGGGGTATAAAACTGCTAGTTGTCATTTTGTTTATGTAGAGATTTAACAAATTACACACGTTAATTAATTTACATGTACTTCGGAGAGAATTAGGCTAGTATTTCCCCCTGCTTCCAGTCTTTATGCTAAGCTAGGCTAACCGCGTCCTAACTCTAGGTCTATTAGAAATCTCAGCTATATGTATATTGGCCACAATGTTAAACTGTTCCTTTTGTGTAAATATGTTGTTAAGTGTCTTTAGGTATCAAATGTCAGGTCTTGTTTCCATTCACATACACTTAATAATTTTGGAAAATAAAATTAATTTTTTACAGAGTATGTATTTGTATTTTCCATTCAACCACCCTAGCCATGCATTCTGCCTGCTCTCTGTTAGATGTTCTTATGATGCCAAAAACCCAAAACACCCCCCTGTCCAAATAATATCTGACAGTAATACACCTTATTACTTATTCTTGAAAATTAGAATAATTATTTTGTGTTTTAATTTCCTGTTCAGCCAGAGTGATGGCTCATGCCAGGCTGTGAGACCTGCTCCATTAGCTGGTCAAAAGCCGACAGAAATGAAACAAAAGCCTTCAGTCTAGGAGATTGGTGGAAAAAAAAACCATGATTGGCCAGGCACTTACTGTAGGAACTGAGTTGAGTTTTATGCAACACTTACGATCCACTGGCGGACTAACAGCTCCCATTAAATCCACCCGCAGTCCTCCATTCAGGTGCTAATTGATTCTGAGGTCCTGGTTTGTCAAGGCAATTATTAGAATGCGCTTAAAATGGCTAGTGATGGCCTTTGAGGGAAACTGAAACAGCAGGGGGGTATTTCTCTTTTAAAGGCATGGCATGGTTAATAATAGATAGAAAAAATTATCACTGTATCACATTGGCAAAAGATGACATCAATATGGGGATTTTCAATTTCACCATTCATTAGAGTCCCAGATTTAAAAGAAGGGGGTATTGGGGAGTTAATTTGAAAGGCATTAGGGTCTGTGTATGTGCTGGTAATTAACACCACACACACACACACACACACACACACAAATGACTCCATGATCAGATCTAAGAATCCATGGCATCTCAACTCCAGCTCTCCTTTGCTTAAGTGCTCCAGCTATTAGCTTCTTGTCTCCACTGGCCATAAAAGGCCAAATAAATGTATAAATGCCTTATAAATTTAACTGCTGTATTATTTTCACTCAACACATAGAAAAGTGAGTTAGGATAGTCTGGCTGTCAGGCTAGTAGTGCTAGCAGTAATGTTAGATTGATTATCTGTTCCATCATCATTGCGGTTGTGTTGAAAGGAGGAGCAAGACAGGAAGTAAGATGTGAGAGAAGCACGGGATACAACTAAACTTTTCTTACAATCTTACCCTCTTGATACTCACAATTTAATCAGACCCTTCAGTTAATGTTACACTGTAACCTCATCACACTTTAGTCTTCACAAGTCACACAACATTCAGCTGACCAATGGTGTAGCTTCAGCACTCGCTCAGTGACAGTCAGTCAGTGACAGACATCCAACCTAAAACCAGCTCAGTTGGGGCCCCTGGTGAGCATGGGCTCTGGTGTGGTTGCACTCTGCCACGTATGAACTGCACCAACTTCACAGGGAGGTAGTCAGGAAGGTGTACAAAGCCCATGACCAAAGACCAGGGTTTACATTCCAGAGTCCAGTCTATAGTAGGCAAAAACAGCATTTTTTAAATAAAGTTTAGGAAGTTAAATCGAAATGAACACAGTGTCTGAAGTCACTGTGAACTTTCTATTTCTGTATTGTATCTAAACTTAATCAACCTTGACTAAAAAACTTTATTAAAGCTGTTCAGTTCAGATTTTTGGCAGAAAACATATGTATCGTCTGTTAACTCATTGTGACTTCCCATTTGAATCAACAACAATAGAAATATGTTCAGCATTACGTTTTCTTTGAGTGTCCAAGTGCTAAACAACAAGCTGACACAGTGCATGACAGGATAACAAACACATTGCGCATCTATGCCCTCATCTGGGCTGGGACATAGCACCACCTAACTACAGCATTTCTAACACTGAGAAATGATGAGATGAATAGGCCAGGTGTGGCCAAGATGCCTCTGTTGTTCAACCAAACAGATTTCTACTGGAGTGTGTTTACATAGCTTGTTAATGGGTCCTGGATTGCTAACTTAAAAGCTTGTGAGATTCCTTCATAAAGCCTTATTGCTAATCTCTGTTTGGATATGAGTTTGAACACCCTCAGTGTGCCAGACAAACAGCATCGCCATGTTGTGACTTCAGACACCAAAGCAAAGTGGATGGAGAGGTGATTCAGGCCTCATACAGTCTTGGTGGGTGTAGGATGGCTGTTAGTCTTGAATAAGTGAGATCATGTGTACATTTCATTTAATAGATAATTCAGTATTATTGGACACCAGTTCATTGGCTCTCTTTTTGAGAGTGTAACGAGACAATTGAGTAATGAAATGTTATTATCTTGAGTTACAGAGCTGGAGTCAGGAAGTGGTTAGACTGGCTTAGCATTAAGTCACTAGATGGAGGAAAACAGTTAACCTGGCTTTGCTCAAAGTTCATATACTGAACAAAAGCTCTGTAGCTCACATATTAACACATTTCCAACAGAAATGTGAACAAAACAAAACAACAGACAAGATGCATCATGTTCATTGGTGAGCCTTAGAGGTGTAAGTTGGTGTATTTCCTAAAAAGTTGAACTATTCCTTTAAGCTGCTGTGCTGAGCAGAGTAGTTTATAGGCTACCAGAGGGTTTAATGCTGCACTGTCTGCCGACTACTATTAAGTAAGATATTAGCTTGTTGCTAGCAAAATAAATAACCTATGCAGTCTCTAAGTCCTCGCAAAGAAAAATAAAATTCTAAATGTCAAAGTAATCCTTTAATATGTTTTGAGTTCATGCAGTACATGTTTGTGTGTTTTGTTTGTCCTTGCATCTTCTTCTTCTCCTTCTTTTTCTTCTTTCTAAAGCTGCTGTGTAGCATCCATCCCATAGTGGAAGTGGTCAAAAAAAGTCATTTGAGTGAAGGATGAGGAGTCGTAGGGCTAATCAGTGCCTGGAATAGTGGCTGATTCATGGTGAATGGGTGATAGAGAGGTAAGAAGGGAGGGATGAGGACCAGGGATGATACCCACATGAAATGGAGCAAAGCCTGTCACAATGCACTAAGACGCGAGTCAGCACAGCTGCCATCTGCGTTTTGTTTAGGATTTGTTGTATTTTTATTCTCCACCACACTGCATCTTTTTTTTTCCCCCTTTCACTCCCTGAAACATATAAAGCACACTCCCACCTGGACCTCATTCACCAGCCAAAGGCATTTATCTGAGTCTTCACACACATTTGCATCAGAATTACCTTCAGAGGTACTGATGTTAAACTCTCAAACCACTGATTCTGCGGATCACTTAAGCCCTGAGCTTATCTGGGTTATTATAATTTTTTGGAAGGATTTATAAAATCATATTTCATGAGGGAACGTTGCACCGCAGACCATTCCCAAGGTGTTATTTCAAACATGCATACACACAGACACACACACACACACACACACTTGTTTACCTGTTTGGTGGCTTGGCATCGTGGAATGAAGCACATATCTCCCTGCAAATCCGCTTTGGCTCCATTTATGGTTACTTCTGTAAATTGCCTCATTGCAGATCGAGCTCAAAGTTTAGAGAGTTGATCAGTAATTCAACGTTAATGTGCAGTGTTGAAACTGAAAACCGATGTGAATAATCAAATAGAACATACAAGCAAGGACATTACATTTGGAGAAATGTGCTTGTTGTGTGGTGTAGGAGCACTGCAGGTGATTGGTAAGTAAATACAGAGATGATATAAAGATACAGATTGATAATTTAATATGTGATGTGAAGTGCTATGCATTAAAGTATATCAAGAAAAACACATGAATGTCAGCGAGGACATGCCCCTTGGAGGATAAGCAGTATAGATAAGGGATGGATGGAAGAATAACACATACTTACATTAAAAGAAGAAAAGGCAGTAGTTGTGCCAGTTTGTATTCAGGACCTTCAGAGGACTTGTTGGCTTGTGGTGACACTATAAGAAGAAGAAGAAAAAAAGCCTCCTTGTAACAAGTATTCCATTTTTCACTTGCTTTGGTGGTTAAAATTACCTGCACCAGCACTTCACTTCACTTCCCCATTTTGAGCACAGAGCATCTTAGAGAATCTGATAGCTGAATGCTCACACTGTAAACTATTGTCTAAGTCCACAATTTGAACTTCCATTCAATTCAGTGCATCAAGGAAAGGAAAGAGGCACTTAGACTGGATGTCTTTTCAAAAAGTGCACAATTCTTAATGGCCATCATGTGTTTTTCCTGCCTTTTGTGAGGCATCTCGTGTCATTTTCATTCAAGCATGGATTGCCTGTTTGTCTTTTCAGAGCGAGGAAATTTATATCCACCTCCAGTTTTTATGCAAACTCACCTAAACTGAGCTTTTTTCCTATGAATTGGACATTCTGTGGTTCTAATTTTATCACTTTAAATGCTGACAAAGTTGCCCCTGAGAGCTTGCAGGCTATTATCTTTTGTGTTCTGTTGTAATGTCCACTGAAGAGGGTAATTTCTGTCCTGGGGCAGGGTGGGGGAGGAAACATGTTTCAGTTTGTATACAAAATGCAAGACACAAATACATGAGAAAACTTTAGTTTTGGCCTCAGTGGAGTTATGATAAGTCAAACAAGGCAAGAAATAAGAACCCCAGGAAAAGATACTAGAACCTAATAGAAATTCTACCTCTTGTCTATCAAAAGCGAACATGGAAGTAGTGTGATGATGTTATGGAATCTCAAAACTTCACAGGGACAAGGTCAGGGTAAAAGAATGGGAGAACAAATTGTGTGATCGCCTCCCACCAACAGTCCGAGATGTTTTCAGTTTTTTTTTTTTTTTTTAACCATGACTAAGGTTTCTTCTTAACATTATCTAAGTAGTTTATCTTTTATCATTTTCATATTTTGCCTTTGTTTTCTCTTCCACTTAAGTCATGACTAACTTGGTCTTATCTTTCGAACCTGCCTGATTATCTGACCTTTATTTCCCCATCCCAGCAATTAATTTAGTGAGTTTAATGTTACTCTTACTGATATGGCTATAAGTATGAAAAGTTTATAATTAACTGAAATTTCATCACTTCCACCCTGAGCACCTCATCTGTATGGACTGATTTGTCACCAGTCTCACATATGACACTGTGGAAGTGAGCCCACCCTCCCCACTATGACACCTACCACCCCAGCCCCATCCTGTCCCATCCTCTGCTCTCCCACACAATTAAAAATGCATCAGGGAATGGATTAGATGCATGATCCCCAGCTCTACTGATCCGGAGTGTGAAGCTGTCACGGAAAGGGATTGGGGGTGGGGGGGGGTGTAGATAGACTGGGGAGGGAAGGAGGAAGAGAGATGGATAGGTTGGCAGTCCCCCTCCCAAGTCCTTCCCTCCTCCTCCCTCTGTCACTACAGACTCCTTCTCACCCTCAGCACACACTCAGTCACCTCTTTTATTTACTGCTCTTCCCTCAGCAGTCTCATCCCTCACCTGTCTATTGGCTTGAGTAGCCTTTCCTGCCTCCTCCCTCCCTGACTGTCCCACTGTCCCTCTCCATTCTTTCTCCCGTGCCCTCGCTCTTTCTCCTTCCCCATCTGCAACAGAATGCGTAGCTTTCACTCTGCCTGCCACAGATCTGTTCACATGTAATCAATCTTTACTAGTTCTGTTTTTTTTTGCTATACTTGCCAGTGCTCAAACTTGGCTGTTCAGCAGGATGAAGGAGCACTACATCTGGATCTGGATCATACTGAGAGAAAAATGGATTCTGAAGTGGGCACTTCAGACTGAAAGTTCATAAAGGTTCATGACGTAACCAGTAATGAAACAGACTTAGAGTCAGTCTCATGAGTATCAGCTACAGCACATCTTTGTGTCGAATTTTATAGCACCGTTAAGTTAGAAAATGAGACAATCCCTGTGTTTTTGTTTCTGTGTAGAAGTTAGAAATGTACAAATCCTGTAGAATATGTAATATTTAAAACTGTGATGTATACAATATGATCAAACAACTAAAAACAGTATCAACACACCTCATAATTTCATGACTCCACTTCACTCTACACAACTAACAGATCTCTAATCTGAATAAATCCATAGTTTTAACCTCAAATTTCAATGCCAGTAAACTAGGACATTAGCCCTTTTATAGAGATTTAGTTAAGCTACATTTAGATAAAGTGAACTAAACTCTGGATGTGTGAGTTTTTTTGTTTGTTTTTGTTTGGTTCTTTGTTTTTGCACTAAGAACGTTCTGGCAATGCATTATAACACTGAATGTGATATTGTACACACCACCTGAGATAACCTTAATAACAGTCCAATGTCTGTTTTGAACATGAGGCCCACAGTAGTATTGTGAAGGGAAGACTTGATACAGATTCCATATAAATTAGATAGAGCTAAATGTCTGACAAACTGACTAAATGATAAAATTAGAATCATCAATCAAATCAACAGGTTGGTCATTTCATTAATTGAATAATTTATTTTTGATTTATTTGAATCAATTCTTATTGAAGTCCTATGTCTTGACTTGGACTTGATCTGATACAAAGCATACAGAGGACAGCAGTGACTGGTCCTGTCCAGATTGTTTCAGTCCAGACTATCAGTAATCCAGACTTTGTTACATAGTCAGTGGCATGAGCTAAAGTACATAACCAGTGACTGGGAACAGCTGATTTTTGCCTTGAAATCAACCATAATAAAGGTAGAGGGCGTATGCTTGAATCTGAACCATCAATGAATGGATGTGAAGTAATGCTGTAAACAACATCTATATTTATGATGATGAAGAGATCATTTAATTATAAGTGTAGATCTACACAGTCATCCTGGAATTGTAGAGTGTCCTGCTGACCTGCTGGCAGGCTTTTCATGCCAGCCAGTCTGATCAGTACCTTCTCACCTCATTGACTGCAGGCCATTCACAGCTGCCAGCTCCTGTCTGACGTGATGAGCCAGAAAAGGGCCTTTCTGACTGTCACCTGTGCTCCAGGTCATGTCATCCTGCTTCATCTTGCTCTCAGTCCTCCTGGTTCACCTCTGCACTCCTTCAGCAATGAGGTGAGACAAAATGCTTAACACTTATTTGGTAACCCGGGTTGAAATGGGTTGTAGTCAGGCTAGCTAGTCTTGCTCTGTCCAAAAAGTAAACCCCCCAACACCCCTAAAGCTAACTGAATAACATGCTATAAGTCATTTGATTAATCCTCAAAAACTATAAAAACAGCAGGTTTTTTTTTTTGTTTTTTTTTTTTGGTTAGAATTATAATATACTGAAGTTGCCTGGTTTGGTATCATTGCATCTGTTGCCAACTAAAGACCTACTGTGGGTATACAGAATCTGTGCTCACTGATTGAATTTAGCAAGCCACGCTTTAACTAATAGACATTAATCAACTGTTTTCATCAAAAACAATTTACACAGCAAGTAATTTTATCTTTTTTTTTTATTATTTATTTTTTTTTTTTTACATATCTGAAAAACTGTGTAAATGGAGCAGACTTAGATGTAGGTGTATTTCTTTGGATAGAGCCAAGCTGGATGTTTGCCCCTACTTCCAGTCTTTATGTTAAGCTAGGCTAAACACTTCCAGCTCTGTACTTAACACACACACACACACACATACACCATCTCACTCTTGGAAAGATGTATTAATCACTGTATTATACAAAAAGCGATCATACAAAAGTCTCCACCAACTCCTGACAAATAGGAAAGAAATTCCTCCTTTCTGGGTCTTTAGTCATTAGATGCTTTTTCTATCCACTTGTTGCTAACTTTGTCTTCCTGTTATTTGGTGCTGGACAGGTGTATAGTGATTTTATGTTTATTTTATTTTATTAGCTAAAACAGCTGCTCTCCTGGTGACAGTGAACAAAATTTGTCACTGCAAGCAACCCTGACACATAGTCATTTAATCTATTGTTTATATACAATATTGATTGATCCAGCTTTAAGTCTTCATTATGGTTGAAAACAAATCATTTACCCTAAAGTATAAAGGTACATGTTGGGAACTGTTTTGAATTGTAAAATTTAAAGATAAGACACTTAAACCAGTCTGCTTCCTCTGTATACCATTCATTTTAAGTGACGTCTCAACACAGAAAAACAAAAAATAAAAAAATTAACTTTACTTTCGGCTCATGTTATTTGCATTCTAAGACATACTTCATGAAACTTTGCTCTTCACATTTGTGCTTACAATGTATCTTTTATTATTTCATCACCTCCATCAGTTTCACTGTTTAAATGTTGAGACTGGAAAAAACCCCACAGGTGAACACCCCGAGTGGGAAAGAATTCACGTAGAAAAAAAAAAAAATTGCAGTGCTTACTCCTATCTTGATGTGATCCTTGGTGATGCTGCTGCCGCTGACACTTGGAACATGGGAACAGTTGTCCAACTGGGTGGATATTAGGTCACCAGCCACACCTTTTCACACCAACAACTTTTGCTTATTCAGTGATGGACTGAGCCGACCAATGAGTAAAAGCGTGACTTCACCCCCCCCCATCGCCCACCGACACCATCACCACACTTCCTCCACTCCACTCCTCCACCCCCTTTGACATTCACTCTGTGCTCCAACTCCATCAGGTCCCAGCTCTGAAGAAATTTGCATCTCTTTGAATGTGACGCTTGAAAAAAAAAAAAAAAAAAAAAAAAAGAGCAGGGAAAAAGGAAGAGGAGAAAAAAGGAAGATGGGGAGGGTGGTGGAGGAGGAAGGAGGAAGGGGAGAAGAGGAAGGGGAGAAGAGGGAGGAGGCTGGTGGGTGGGTGTGTGTGTGTGTGTGTGTGTGTGGGGGCCTAGGCACTAGATTAAATTTTGCCGTCTAGAAAATGAGAAAAAAGGGCCCCCTCTATCTCCGGGAGTCTACTGGGGAGATCTTTATTCTGATTCTTGTTAGAATTGTTTATCACTGTGACAGAGCAGGCCGGGGTGGAGATAAAGGCAGTGCTCCATCACAGCGTTGACAGTGGTAGGACACGCGCTGGAATGAAAGGAGCCAGGGAAATATTATTAATAGATGCTGACTTGATTTGCCTCGATTGCACGTCAAGAAGTGGGGGCCAGGGCTTGATTGCAGCCCTATGAAGTTCTGTCCAAAAGGGAAGCTATTTTTCATTAAGTGATAGAAGTCTCTCCTCTCTCTGTCTCCTCCTTTTTTGCTCTCCCCTTATGCGTTGCTTTCCAAGGAGCTGATAACTCATGCAGTTTATTCTAAGCATGCTGATTTGTGTCAGTACAGCAGAGAGGGAGAAGAGAGGATGGAGAGATGGAGGAGAAATGGTGTAAAAAAAAGAGGGACTAATCTTACCTTTCACAATGTAGCCCCTCTTGCCGGTATAATGCTAGTTTTTGGTAAAAAGGTAAAACTCTGATGTTCACAATTGGCTTATCACTGCCATCTATACACCCATGCAGAGCTGCAGCACCGGCAATCCACTGCTGAAGCGCCTGCAAAACTCCCTTCCTTCCCTCCTTTCTCCCTCTCTCCTGACAACAGATAAAAAAGAAGTATATAAAATGTGATTACACAGGCAACATGTTCATAGGCACTGATACGCTGGGGCGCACTTTATTTTTAGAGTGTTGCATTACTAATGGATATACAGGAAGATGAGGATTTACACCCGCCCACGTACAATGCAGGCAGATATGAGCAAGCTGAGTCTATGCATCACATTTATGTGCAAAGCATAAAATAAGACACCCCAGCCCACCCACACCCCCCACCTTCTCTATCACTAAAAAAAAAGAAGCAAAGAAAAGAAAGAAATTGATTCACAGAGGGGGGAAATGCAGCTTTTTTGTGTCGTGTACAAACTTCTGAGACAGAATTTAGGAGGTGGAAGCCTGATTATATTCTTTGGATAAGACTGACGATAAGTGTGTGTGTGTGTGTGTGTGTGTGTGTCTGTGTGTGTGTGTGTTTCTTGAAAAGAAGATTTCCAGAGTGGAGGACGACCAGAACCAAGAGACAAGAAACCTTTGACCTGCTCATGCTGGACTGCTGGGCCGACTGCAGAGTGAGTGTTTATCTGTGTGTGTCTGTGTGTAGAACAGACAGATGGAGAAGCCTGAAGCAGGGTGAGTGTCTCCGTGATTTTTTTTTTTTTTTTTTACTTTGGAGTATTGGTGTAACAGAAAAAAATCTCCACACCTCCATTCCTCCCCATTTGCCCACATCTCTCTTTTTTCTTTCTTTCTTTCTTTCTTTCTACCTCTTGCTATTTCTTGTGTGTAATTAAGTGCGTTACAGTTAATTTATGCACCGATATCTCCAGTTGCTGGTATTCCTATGAAAATCCTCAAAAACATTAGGGAGGTCTTTAATTGGATTTTATTGGCAGCACACTGTTTCATTGCTAACATTTACCATATGAAATTTTTAGATGGGCAAATATTTCCTCAAGTGTATTATATTGGGTTATTTTTTTCCCTCTACATGTGACATTTGCTGATATTTTCAGGTTATTTTCAACAATGGATGCTTATCAAATATGATCTTTATTTCTTTTTCATCTGTACATTAAATTTTCTGCAGGTTGATATAAGAGAGAAAAAGTCTTATGAAATGAAAGTGAAAGAAAAAACTAAATGTCAGAATGTTCTGTATTGACTTTTAAAGCAGTTATTCTTTCATGATAATAAACGGCTAATAATAAGTGTTGATTTGAAGCTGAAAATGCCTCTGTGTCTCTGTCTGTGTGTGTGTAAGCAGGAGAGTGGGATTTCATTCAGCCCATTTAAATCTGAACTAATTCACTAAGAGCTCAGATGGGCTTGTTCTGTTAACTGGGGTCAACAGTTTCAAATGAGCTATTAAATGACTGCTGAAAGTGACAAATCTTGGAGTGCAATTCAAGAGCCTCTTTAGGCGCGACTTTCTCTCCCATGCACCCTAATAACTTCTCCAGATATGTGAGAATACTATTAATTACGCCACTTAATGCCGCCGTGCCACACCCTGCGCTCAGAGGAGCTTGACTTATTTCCTCTTCCGATTCTCTGAAGTAGGTGGCGACTTACATTCCCAGGAACAATGGGCGAATATTCATCAAATGTCTCATTCGATTTTTCCCGGTATCACTCCCCCCCCCTTCCTCGTTTTCCTCTTGCTAAAATATGTCTTGCTAAATTGCTGCCGACACATCTGCATATTTGGTTTTCTGTAAAATATTTGATTGCTCTTTCCATTAACTGTGACAGTGTGTATTAAGGCTTTGTGGCATTTAGGATATCTCTCTCTCTCTCTTTCAGTAGTGAAGAGAATGAATAATTGAACTGCCTTTGCTATGAGGAAAAAAGGAAAAAGAAGAGAAAGATATATCAGTTATGTTAGATTGTCAGCTGGAGAATGCAGTGCATGAGTAAAAAAAAATAAAGAATACAGAAAGAGTGACTGTTTATCAGGCTTACATCATCAGCTAAAACAAAGCAAACACAAGATCTTTTTGTGTATTGTGTTGCAGCCACATCTACAGAACAGAACAGCTGTTAATCTGCCATGCTGTCAGATGCTGCAGGTAGGCGTGTGTTCAGCCATTTTTCTGTCTCACAAGTAGGATTATGTAGTTTCAGGTCAGCCAAAAAAAAAAAAAAAAAAACCCCTCAAGAAACCCTGCAGCCGCTAACTGCATATCGCTAATTGTTCTTTTTTTTTTTTTTCCTTTGTACCTGAAAAACTAAATGCTGATGAGGGAGAGTGTGTTGTTGCTGCTTCTCCTACATGGTCAATTTGTATCGCAGTGCTGTTAAGAGAATTTGCCCCCGAGAAGCTCCCATTTGATTGTGAAAGGCTAAATTGTGTGAGAGTGTTTCCAGCATCTGGTTATTAGCTAGCTGTATTCATTATGTGTTATTGTTGCCTCCCCTCTGTGATCAAAAGTGTTATCTGGGTGTAATTCTATCAGGGAGCACAGAACATGTTCAGAGGAGTGAGCGGCAGTACAGTCTAAACACAACAAAAATGTACCATTTATTTTATGAAAGGTCTGTGACGAGAATTTTTGGCGGCAAAATAATCAGCCTAAAAAATGGTTTGTACAGTGTATCTATCTGACCAGACTGAAAAGGGGTTTTTGTTGTTGTTGTTGCTTTACACAAAGCCTTAAAAATGTCCTATGGCACATATAAGACACACAGACACATACACGCAACCTTTAGGTTACAGTAAATGATGCCTCAGCTTTGCCTGTGTGGAACTGGGACTGTCCCTGTTAAATAACATTTGAAGGTTTGACCTGTAAGCATTTCTTTTTCCATTACTGCCACTAGAAAGTGAAGAATAATGTTGCACCTCTTGGTCTATCACACTGTATATAAAGACGATATGTGTGAGTGATGGTGTATTGCTGAAAACTAAACTAGAATTTGTAAAGTATGTTTGTAAAGAAAAAGGTAGACAATTTCCTCTTAGTCAAAATGTCTAAATTTACCTCTGTAATAAGGAAGTAAACATGAGCACAGAGAGCGCAGCACACACTCACACACACAGGCAGGCACTCGACAGCTTCCCGCCCTAATAAAAGGTGATGAAAGGTCAACGCTGTAACAACAAAGTGCAAATTTCAAACTGCTACTTCAGTTCATCTCTCCTGCAGAATGTCACCAGTCTGCTTCCTTTAGACTGGGAGAAATGACTGTAACACTGGGGTGGATATCACTTTCTTATGGCAGCCTTTTGCACCATTATGATGAGAGAAAGAGGCGACCTTGTGGTTTTGTCTGATTTTCACTGTCCTGAGAAAACCCCACTCACGAAAGAAAAAAACGAAAGAGAGGAAGAGAAGAGGAGGAGGTGGAGGGCTTGTTTTTCTGGTTGTTATCTCCTCACTCTGCTGCAGCTGCATCATACAAACACCTGCCGGCCTTCCGCAACACCGAGAGAAAAGTCATTTCTACCAGGCGATAACCTGGCCCCGTGTGTGCAGCGGGAAAAGACACCTTGTGGACGTGGTTAAGATGCTATGACACCTCTCTCTCCCTGCTTCGCTCAACCACTCACTCCATTTCTGCTTGTTTACTCACTATTTATGATTTTATTTTTTCTCCTCTCTACACACACGCTTTTCTTTCCTCCGCTGCCTTTGATCTGGGTGTTCAGAAGTGCTTTTTGAAATGCTCCTCTTTTGTTCTCCTCCTCAGTCTCGTCTTTTTTCCTCCCGAGCAACGTCTTCAGAGGAGAAGAAGCGTCCAATTCTGTCACATTTCTCTGTCGTCTTTGTGTGTGTTTGTGCTAGAGTGTCTCTGTGTGTTGACTGTATGTGGGCCTTTGCAAACTGGCAGAGAAATCAACTACACAAAAGCCTTGTGACTTTACAATAGCTGCTGTGGCGTTATCTTGACAGCGAAGGAGAGGCCCCTTTTGTCTATGCCGGGCGTCGTCGGCAAAGGGCTCCGTGTCCAACAGCTTGGCTTCCCTGTGAAGGACTTCACCCACCTTAGAGGGTGGCGGATTAATGCTTGAATTCAGTTTGAAATATGTGACGTACACCCATGGAAAATATGAGGTGTGGTAATAACAGAGGAAGAAGGGGAGGGGATGATGGCCTTTTACCTGACCTCTGAACTCTCTTCAAATTGCAAGGTCTCAGAGAGTTCGTCCAGCATGCACCATCAACCTCCATCATGCGTTGGGTCTATGACAATAGCCGAGGCCTTGGGATGACACAAAGGACAAAACTCATGTAACATCTTCCTGTGCCATGAACAGGCAGCGTCTACAAAAGACTGTGACCATAGTTAGGCTGATGCCTTTATTACCTGTAATTAACCGACTCACCCTGCCTTAAAGGATTATTCTGTTTTATTAGGCCTTTTGTATTTTGGGCAATTTTTATTCATCACTTGATTAGCAGCACCTGGAAACATGTTGTACATGTCCATCACAGTTTCCAGCTCTGACAGACAGTAATTACCCTAGCTGTGCACACAGAGTTTTCCTATGTAATGAAGAATCATCACCAGTTATTATCTTAAGGGGATATTACACCAAAATATTGCAGGAGGTGTTTACAAGAGACAGAGTGATCAAAAAGATTGATTAAATTACAGCAAAGGCCACCCTGTTCCGACCCTGGTCCTATTTACAGATTGAGCTCTAAAAACATTGGATCCTACACCTCCCATAATGCAACTCAGTGAAGTCTTGTTAGGCCCTTGTCCACCTCTTTCCAACACAACACCTCCAGTGTGTAACACAGTTATAATTGTAGTCTCCAACCCTGATAACATCACTGCGCTTATTTCTCAGACTTCTCCTTCAGAGCCACAGAAGACACTGGCTGACAACTGTTTTTAGTTTACCCATACTCCCCATGACAAGAGAGCTGAACTTTATGTGTAAAACCAGTTGAGGGCCCCTTAAAAGTTGGTGAAAAAACATTGCCTTTAATTTAATGAATCCATTTATCCATTTTAGAAAATATCAAATAGTGATAAATAAGGTGAAACAAACCAGAAACTGGTGCATATCATTTAGCTCAAATTTGAGCCATTTTGACCTGCTCCTGAGGTTACACAAAATATATATCACATTTTAAATTTGTTTACAGGTGTCCATTGACGTTCACAGAAGCTGTTTGGATGATTTGAAATGATTTAGGTTTATCATCATGATGACTATGGGGAAACTTGCCACAAAAATTGTACATTGGTATGTCTATGTAGCTTTTTTTAGGACAGTGGGGACAGAGTTTAAAAGAGGATCTTGACACATTTTCTAGGGTTAACACTGAGACAAGCTCCTCTAGACACTCTAGGTGTCACAGGGTCATCTCAAAACAATCAAGTATAAAACTCTGCATTGGTATCACCATTTCTCCCTCATGACATGTAAACTTCAAATCAC
>NW_026115372.1:0-29834 GCF_001640805.2 Lates calcarifer
CTGAGGCTGACTCTTTTCAAAGTAAAACAATACACCTAGCAGTATCTCTTAAGTTCACCAGCTGGTATGTTACATCTAATTTGTCTCAAACATGTAATTTTCCTGCAAACAGAAATTACAAAATTACTTTGTGGTTTCAAGGGAACTATTTGACAAACAACAGCCAGGTGCAGTGACTGTGCACAGCTTTCCAAAGTCTTGGCATTGCAGTGATGTCGCCAGGTCAATGAGTCCACACAACAATATGCTAACCGACGGTATCTGGTAACTGGAATTATGGCACAAGACACTGCACAGTGGTGCTGCGTGGATGGAGAAACTGTTCCCCCATGACCACACATTCTTACATTTCTGTTTGTGTAGGGGTTAAATATATTATATGCAACATATTAAATGTAGCTGTAGCTGTAGGTGTATTTTTAAACTATGGACAGACCTAGGCTAGCTAACCATGTCCTAACTTTAGCTCCACACGCGCGAGATTCATACCAATCTTCCCATTTCACTCTTCTTACGAAAACAATTAAGCATATTTCTCTATCTATTTTTTACAACACTTGTGTAAAACTGGAATTGTTCCTGGGAAATGTATAATTTCACACCCCTCCCTGTACCCCATGGTGTCCCACAGAGATTACCTGTCGTATGGGACAACCTGCAGAAAAACTCACTGAGAGTGGGGTACCGGGAAATGTCGGGTAATTACATGTGAAGGAGGAACCTTTAACAAACCCCGGTGCATTGGCAACAAAGACACCTGCATCTCCTCCCGAAAAAGTGCAGCTCAAAGCGTTTGTCATCTTTAATCTAATGCACCCGCAGGGAAAGAATAAGATGCTAGGATGATGTGTTTGGTGGGAAACAGCTGGTCAGCCCACTCAGTCAGTCTGTCTGTATGTCTCAGCTGACGACTGGGCTGACCATTTGTCACTGTGCTTTAAGCCTTCAGGAGAAAGTCTTCAGGCTTTTGAAAGGCCATGAAATGTTTTAAGCATAATAAACATTTGTTTCACTATCTTATGCAGGTCTTATTTTGTTTTAAAAAATATATTAAAAGTATTCATTTCTACTAGTCTATTTAATTTGTTTTTGACATTTAGTGATATTATTATCAGTGCAGAGTATGTGGTTAATAATGTGGGTAATATTGGACAATTACATCACAAATGATGCATGACAGGCAAAGGAAAATAGGACCAGCAGTAAAGTTTTTTTGTTTGTTTGTTTTTTTCTAACATTTTATTAACCTTTTGCTTTTTAATGATGTTGTATGAGTTGTAATCTGGCATGTTCACTTTTTGCATAATTAAACTTACAAAAGGACAGACAAAGTCATGGTTTACTTTCAAGAGAATTAACTTTAGTTGCTGAAAATATAATTTATTAGAACTTTTCAGTTGTAATAAAAAAATTAAGAAAATGTTTTCTTCCAGGGCTGTAGCCAGGACTGTAGAAATATCGAGGTCACACAATTCAACACCACCCATCTAACAAATTTTTGAGAAGTCATCACAGAGGGAAAAATCTTCAAAAAACATCATTTTACAGCTAATACTAGCTTGAAGCCTCAGCATGATTGGAGTAGTGGACCAGAAGTGCATTCATGTGTTCCATGAGTCCTCACCCCTGACTTTGGCCTTCACTGACTGATTAGAAGAGTCTCACTCAGAAATTTTAGAATGGGATATCTCTGTACTGCTGCTGAGTCTGGGTCACAGAAGCCTCTGACAACACCTCTCAACACTGATGTGTTTTGGAGCACATTTCAACTAAGAATCTTAAAAACTCCAGATACACTTTAAGACAAGTAAAAATGCTCTTCTTTTGTATCTGATATGTTTTTTTTTCTTCTTAGTTCAATCAAAAAGTAAAAAGAAAAAAATCTTAAAACTCCTTCTTCCTCATTTAAAAACACACAACTTCATAAGTCCATTGTCAGTATCTGTGACATAGGGGCTTCACATTGTAAGCTGTATACTGAATAATGGTTGGTTTCCAATCAGGCTGTGATGTCTCAAAATCTTGCTCATGCTAAACTCAGATTGAAGGCGAGCACAGATAAACTCTCCCCCTTCAGCAGATGAATGTGAAAACAAATTCTGTACCAACATTGTTCTGCACAGTGAAGATCAAACATCCAAATGAAGGAGCTATAGTGAAAACAGTAAAGAAGTAAAGAGTTTAATACTCAAACATTTGATTTGCTTCTTCAGGACTGTGTGGTTTGATCAGATTTGACGGACAATTATCAAACAACTTACCACCTGTCATCACAACTTACCACCTGTCAGTAGCTGCTGAATCCTGATTGATGCACATGCATGTTACATCAGATCTTCAGAACTCAGCCCCGCCCACTTCAAACAGGTGAGAAGAAACTACTTGAGTAATATTACACACAGTTAATATACTCCAGTGTACAAATAACCAACAGTGCAGGTTTATTATACATTTCGTTTGATGACAGCAGAATAACATTTTCCTAATTTCCAGATTCAGGCTTGAACATGTACAGATGGATTTAAGAGGTTGCCCTTTAATCAATTAGTTTTAGAGTTTTGCTGTGAGAACTGTGGATGCGATTCCAGTTTACTGAGGGGTAAAGTTCGACCAATCAGAGGAAAGTGAGCTTTATTGATACATCAACTTTTCCACCTCTGCGTACCATAAAAAGTTTTTTGTGATATTTTTTACAGACTCCCTGACATTTTCACTCAGGTTTCATGCCTAAGATGAAGTTGTGCATAAAAGCAGGTGGATGAAAATGCACTTATTATGTCATGCAAAATAACCAAGTGTGCCAACTGGCATTCCATCGCTCATGAACAGGAAACTGACTGAGGGCCTTTAAAACACATCATGTGTAATTAGTGTGTAATTGTAGATTGTAAACTCACGTTCTTGATATTATTTCAGGTTCAAAAAGACTCCATCTCAATGGAAGCTATGGCCCCGTCTTTTCAAAAAACAAAACAATACAAATGAGCTACCCTGGAAAACTCAGAATTGCATCAGCCACCTCTTCTTTTCCTCTGTATCCCACATCACGTTTCAAATTCCTGAGCCTCTTCACTTTCTCTGTCAGCTGAAAAGTTGAAAACCTCTCTAATGTGGCATCTTGAAAGGTGAGGCGAGGACAGGGTCAAAACAGACAAATACCTGCAATGGCAGTAGAAAAGTGGAACCACATGGCACATTTCACATCCACACAAATCCACGGCCTGCTTTCTGCACAGACAGGCACTCCTCCACTGTGCAGCCTCTGTGCAGCCTCTTATCTTTTGTTTGCTCTGAAGTTCAACATATAGACCGAGGGCCCTATCAAAAATCACAAGCAGAGGGGTTGGGCGGAGGGGGGGGGGGCAGGTAGAGATGAAGAAAAGCTAAAAGTGTTTCAAGCTATTGCTGAAACAATCCAATTACAATGCCTATCAAACTTAGCTTCACAGGTTATAGCTTCTAATTGCCTGACAAAAATTGACACTTCAGTCGCAACAGTGTAATATAATAGGGGGCCAAATTAAATTTGATCGAGGGGCAGAAAACGATGCTATCACTCAGCAGCGCGGAAAAGAGGAGATCAACTAGCATGATATAATGGATCAAAAATGAAAATTATTCATTAATCGCGTTGGGTTTTCCAATAATGGAAATGACACAGTTCAGACGTCTTCCTAAAAACACTATTAATTAAAGGGATGATAGATCTAACAAGGCATGGAGCCCAGAGAAATCACTCCACCTCTTTTCCTCCCTCCCTCCTTCATCCCTGTCAACTTCTTTCTTCCCTTCTCTGGCTCTCTCTTTTCTTGCTTTCTGTATTTTTCCGCATTCTATATTTCTCTTCCTCCTATTCTCTCTGACTCACATTTTCCCATTTAGCATGACAGCTCTCTGTATTCTCTGTTTTCCTTTTCTCTCTCCATTAGAGATCTGTACCCTACCTGAACCTGACTGGTCCACACAGAATCTGAGGTTTCTGGTTCATGCCTCTCCCTCTCCACATGGACACAGACTGCTGTGTCTATGTGGGTCAGATAAATGAAGTACGCAATGCACCATAGGAGGTAAGGGAAGAAGGTGTAGAGTAGGTAATGTATCGCGCTAGTTTGGAAAGATAATGGTTACTGACCATCATTGAATGAAATATGAGCTTTTCCCTTCTCTTCAGGAAAGGCCGCTGCATTGTGAAAAAGGATGAACTTGTGACAACAGCTGAAATCCTTTACTACGACTACAATGTCACTTAGACATATGATATGACTGAACTGTTGAAAGTTTATTACAACTTGTTTGACATTTTCATAGCTTTGCCCATCAGTTCTATCAGTAAAATTTCTGCAGTCTTGAATCTTGAAGCCTGTTTGGGTGAACAGTAAAACGTCAATCCAAACTGTTTACAGAATTATCTCTCACTTCAACTTTTACCTGCTGTGGGTACTCTCTGTGTTTATGTGCAGTGAGGGATTATTATAACATCAGGTGCCTTGACATTTTTTCTGTACCTGGTTTAGATAATCTGAGTAAACTTTCAGCTTGTTTACAACTGGTCTGATGTGCACATTTGTTTCCCTATTGTATCTATTTCCTATTATTCCATGTTATTTTCCCATCATCTGACAAGAATATAAAATTAGGAAAAATATAGATGAGAAAACAATCTCAGCTCTTATTTGGAATCTGTTAAGTCATATTATATCATACATGTTGATAATGACGCAACGTGACTTAAAGCTCCAGATGGACCTTAAGATTTGTGAGCTTGTTTTATAAATTTCTGCTTCAACGAGGAAACAGCCTTAATTCAAAGGTTGGCCTCAGGTCTCAGATATTCAAATAAAAGTCAGTCAGGTTGAGTCTTAAATACAGGAATACAGGGTGCATTCATGTCTCAGTTTTAGGTCCATGAAGAATTCTACCATCCTCCTCCTCTGCACCAATCAGATGTCTAGCTAAAGGAGACTGACAGTAGTGCCAGTGTCACCTGGCAATAGTTTCTCTGCTCTCCACGCCCCCGTGATTGGCTGAGAGCTGTGTTACTTTCATCCCGTGGCCCTTGCACGACCTCATCATCCATCTAAACACTCTCATACACACACAGTTGTACTGGATGTCCAGGAGTAAGGCAGCAGACTTTATTTAATCTGTTTTCCTCAGCGTTAATTGGGTCAAAGCTTCCTTCTCTGCCTTCTTGATGTGCAAATGAATGTGGCATCGAGGGACGCCCGCCCATCACTCCACAGGCACATTTACAGGACACCTCAGGGTGCCAGGCCGCCGTCTGTGACCTGTATATGGCAGATGAAGGAGGGGCAGGGGGGGTGTAAGGTTGTCAGTACCGACCTGGATCAGAGAGACTGGAGCTGAGGAAAAAAAAAAAAAATCCCTGAGTTAATTATTGTGGTGGAAGCCCGGAGGCCATACATGTCACCCCGACTCCTAATGAAGTTTACCTTCTCCATCCTGCAATACTAGAGTTTATGTGATATTTAATAATGCATGTGGTGAATCAGAGATGTGTACGAAAAGGTCACAAAGAATATCTACATGTGTGCACTGTGAGCAACCTGGTCAATGCATTATTCTGTTGAGGTGTCTGTGTAGTAATCCTAAACTAAGATGCATGCCTTCTCCTTGTGTTTCCTCTTTCTCAGAGCTGTCAACTGGCAAAAAAAGGAGAAAGAGCACAAAAAACTGACCTCAGATTTATACATCACCATCATCCATGACGCAACAGAAAAGCAGCAGGGCTAAAAAGACTGCTGAGTCAGGTATTAATAATAGTGAACCAATCCAATTTGCTTACATGGTATCAGTGGTATTACTGACCATTAAACAGATCAGGTAACAGATAAATTAGACATCAGCTATGCAGGCTTTTGTTTTTTTAAACATCATTATAAGTTTCAGCTCTTAGTTATGGCATTCATTCAGTGAAATGTCAATGACTCAAATAAAGCAGTAAATCTGATTATTCAACAAAAATGTATTATTCTTTGGATTGAAACATAACTGTACAGATAACTGTACAATACACTGTACAGCAACACAAACACAGGCAACATTTATATCCATAAAAACTTTGAAAATTAACAATACATTTCGGGTTAGTTTACATACTGTTTTAGATGTAGATCACGGGTTGACCTTTTAAGATGCTTTTATCACATTCTAGTGTATAGTCTATATGGTGCAAAGGATTTCAGTGAAATTACCATTTGAATGTATAGCAATCAAGAGCCATAAATTGAGAGCAGTTCTTCAATAAGAACCTCACAGCTTGACTCTGAGAATCCGTCTGTGTCTCACCATCATTGGACATAATTACATTGACCATAATCCTCTAGCAAAACAATTTATCATCACACATATAGGAAAGAGAAGCCCTCATACCCCAGGCTGGGCCATCGTTGCGAGCTAGTGGCACCCCTTCTAGTCATATAATTGGGTATCGATGGCCAATGATCCCCTCCATCTCGTCTCTTTCTACTTGGGCACGCCGCTGGAACGCCCAGACAACCCAATCACACCTCCCGCTGGGAGGGCGGGGTCCCAGCACCCCAGGGAGAAAAATCATGGACTGCCTCTTCCTATCCTCAGCTAATTGGATAAACTTCCCAGGAAAAGTGAGAGAACTAAAAAAAAAAGACAGATGGGATGAAAGGATGATTCCAGTTTCTTACAACTTGTTTTCATAGTTTTACTTTTATTATTTCCATTGGTTATAATAACATACTCTCATACTCATGTACTTACCACAGTAATTGCTAAGAGCTGGCAACACAGTAATGTCACTTAACAGACAAGTACAGCTCTATAGGGACCAAAAAGTTGCAGGAACTTGGAACCAAAGGAACAAAAATAGAAACTAAAAGTCCCTTTTTCACATTGCTGTTTGTATTTACACTGCATCTGCATCAACAAATTTACACACACTGGGAAAATCACAGAATCATCCTGTTTTTTGTATCTTCAGTTGGATGAGTTTGATGTGATGATTAAGTGTAAAGGATTCAGTCATGGAAAAGAAGACTCTCTTCAAAGTGACCATCCTCTGAGTGTCTGAGGGTTATCTTGGCTTTTCTCTTTTTTAAAGTAGCCTGACAGCCAACAATATAAGTTCTTTGCTATTGTCAAACATTTTAAGAAATGTCCGTCTCTTATCCCATCAATTCTAGTGGCACCCAATGCTTCCTTGTTTTGTGAATGAAGCAGTGGGCTATACAGTGGTAGCTGCTGCAGCAACTGGGTTTAACCGATCAACAACATTAGCCCCGCAAAGCCTGCCCCAGTAGTTCCTGAACTATAAGATTGTACCATCCTGGAGATGAGACTTTTCGACCTGGAACTATCATATAGGAACTCAATTTAGTCCCTGTTTCCGCCAGTCAAAATACAAGTTCCTGAGTTCCTCAAAAGATCTGTGGTTTCCAGAGAAAGCTGATGTGTAAAAGACTTATACTCAGAGGCAAAGTTAAAAACAAGCATAGATTTCCATTACAAGAGGTTATCACAGAACTCAGATGTTGTTAGTATCGGAACAGTAGTTCAAATCTCAGTTATTTTCACTGTCAGTTTTTTATCACTGATTAAAAAACCACACAGCTAATGATGAAAAACTGTCTGGAAAATCAGGTGTCCACAGTTCTCTGGCATTTATTGTGAGTGCACAGTAGCTGGTAAGTTGACATGTTTGTTAATGAGTTAGCTGCTCATATGTTTTGCCATAACCCTTCTCTCCTGACTCTATGGGGGGCCAGGGTTGGGCACATGTGGATTTATGCTGTTTAGATGAAAATGTTTGACCGCTTTAAAATGCCTAATCAGGTCAGAAATCAGTTGACATATGCTGGCTGTCAACTGTGGTGTTGACTGTGTTGAACAATGTGACAGACAGTCACAGTTGGTTGGTTCAGTCCTCTCTTGATCCTCACAACAATATCATTATTGTTCTTAAATGCACAGAGAGAGAGAGTTCAGCTGCTCTAGGATTTTTTTCTGATTCTGTTGTCAGACAACTAAATGAGCATAACAGTGAAGTGATTCTAGCTCAATAATGCTAACGTCACCTGCTAACCAGGAAAACCTGAACTCTTGCACTGTTGTGCTAAGATGTTTGTTACTGTAAATCACATTTTCATTATTAGGTTTGATGGGGATTTTTCTGCTAAGTGGAACTCAGTGGAGGAAACTTCAGTGAAGTTACTGGATATCACAACAATAATTGCCTCAGAAGCAAGAGTTAGACAACTGCACATGTTTGAGTGAAAGAAATGAATGTCAGTAACCAAGATTACAGGGAAACATACACTCTGTTTTACTTTTTTCTGTACAAGTAGGTGAGAAATGACCTAAACCCAGAGAAGTGTTAGTTGTGAGGAGAGAGGTAGCTTGCAAGCAGTAATGCAGTAAAGCAGTAACACACACACAAAGAACACAAAACACAATATGTGATGTAAACAGAGTTATTATCAGGGTGTGTGGGTGGAGAGAATGATATGTAGCAATAGAAGATGTGAAATATTATCTAAGAATTTATCTCTGGTAAAAAGACACTCACTTAATAAAGTAATAAGTGCTGTAGCCACTCTCCCTATGTGTTATTGTGACTGCATATTAGTAACACCTGACCAGTGACATTGAGTTAGTCACATTACAGAAAAATGTGTTATGAACTGCCCTGCTAAATTTGAATAGTTAAAAAAATGGTAAATATATGAAATTAGGTTTCAAATTAAGCCTAAACCATTAAATAATTGACAGAAAATTCCAATTCTTTGAACTTGGAGCCTTTATTGGTCCCTTTGAACAAACAAACAAAAAAAATTCAAATATCATTTTCCATATATGAGTTTCAATTTGTATCATATTTGATACATCAGGTCACAATGCTCAAAGATTCTTTTTTTCCTGAACAAACAAAAACATAATAAAACACAAACAAATCCAACAAATTTGTAATTCCAAACATAAAAAGTGCTACCATAATGCAGTAATGAGAATTCCACCAATGGAACTGGCTGGGTGGAAGTCTGGAAAACATAACATTTCAGTTATTTTTACTCATTTGTGGTTCACAACCTTTTTATTTTGCATGGTGGTAGGCTTGAAAACAGTTTCTGTCCTTGTTCAGGCAAAGATGCACACTGCATTTCTGACAGTACACATGGGTAAAGTGGCCTGTGCAGTGCTTGCATCTCTGTCGGGTTTCCCATGTTGGGAAATGATCCAGGCCATCCTTTCTCACATCGGGGGGCACCTCAGTGGTTTTCCTCTTCCGGGGAGGGGTTGGCGTTGCTTCTGGAGAGGACAGTGGTCTGCCATACTTTTTGACCTTTCCTGCGCTTGTGAGGGCAGTGCCAACAAAAGCCTGAAACCTTCGCAGGGGCAGGGGTTTCTGCCTAGGCTGCAGTTTCTCCAGGTCTCTTCTGTTGCGGATTCATGCATTGATTACTGCCACTGTAACAGTGTGCCACCAAATGTAAATGTACCATCTTTGGGATCTGCAGCTGAACTTGTACAGTGCAGATAGCATATCAAGAAGGTCAACACCTCCCATGAACCTGTTGTATGTGTCAACAATGGCTGGTCTGGGAACCATTATGTAGGTTTTGGCTTTCCGATCCCAACGCTTCACATGGTTCCATGCCAACAAAAGAAGAGAGCAGGTTATCTCGCTAACTGCAAATCCTGCTTCATGGTACAGGCCTCAGGAGAAGTACTGATGCTAATGCAGTGCTAATATTTATAATGGCTGTAGTTTTAGGGGCAGGGTTATGCTGAGTGGCGGCTCTAGTGCATCATGAGTCACCATTTCAGACCCGCCCATAAAATCTTGAAAATGAAACTTATGAAAAACTGTGAAAACTGTCTAACTCCACAATGCAGTGATACAGAGTTTAAATTATTTTCACATTTTCAGGAAGTATTTTCTAACATAAATTATGTGTTTAGAGACAAATCTCTGAATTTGCTTTACACAGACTAAAACCGTCATGAAACAGTAGCATGAAACTGTATTTGATTTGATTCTGAACCATGTCAACATAAGTGAAGGTGAAATTACTAATCGTACAAAGATTTGTTATGTACTTAGAAACTGCTCAGTAACCACAGTGTCTGCAGCTACCATGAGGACTATACTGTGTTCATATTTCATAGAGCGACCTTTTTTCGCTTGATAAGTTTTTGCTGTCAGATAATTATTGCCATATTGCTTTCAGAGTCACTATTTACTACTGGTAGCAAAGGATTATTAGCAAAACTATTTGTCTATCTATCCAAGCCAGCATGATTAATGAACCAGATTATTGACCCTTTTATATGCATGAAATCAGTTTAGTTTTTTGTATCACCTGTTACATAAAAATGTTATGACAGAATATATTTTTCCATTGCCAAAGGACCCTTACTACTAAATTTACTACCAAAAAAAAAAAAAAAAAAAACCTCCTTACAGCACAACACACAACACACACCTAGTGATTACATCCTCCTCTGATGGCCTCTAATACCATCAAACATGAGCTTCATCAGGTCACTCAGATAATCTGTAACATGGCAGATTTAATGTTGTGTACAACTGCAGATATTAAAAAGAATCTATTTAACAGGACGCATGGTGATCCCAAACTTAATGTTGCTTTATAGTATAACAAAATAAACCAAAATGACACAAACCTTTTAATCCAATTAAGTGACCAGTGAGGTGATGTGCAACAGAAACTCTTTCTCTCAGACACTGGTCAATGATATTGCAGTCACTCATGTCTTGTACTTCATTGGCACTGACACCCTGAGCAGAGGTCCATTTATTGACATCTGCGATGATCTGATGTCAGATTGTTAAGAAAGTATACAGTATAAATACAGAGTAAATTATATACAGTCTACACTGTATAAAATCACAGTCCACTTTAAATCTGGAACTTGCAGGATATTCTCATGTTTTGAGAGAGTCTATGATACCTCCAGCCAGCTGTTGGTTCCCGGTTCATGAAACACCCCAGGTTACACAGCCTGCAGGCCACCAAGTCATCACAACTGGCCAAAGCCAACCCCCCGCCCACCCTCTGTCGCTCTGTCATTGCCTCCTCTTTTGCTCCCTTCTCTGCTCTCTATGTTCTTTTGCCCCTACAACCCACAGCCCAATAATGATCAATGACCTGGAGCCACCTCCCACCCCACTCTGCTTCTTCACCCCTCCTCCTCTTCCTGACCTAACCTGGGGGGGGTGCTGGTTGGATGGAGGACAGGTGGAGTCCAGCCTGGGGTCAGCTGCAGGGCCAGGCATCACATAAATCAACCTGACGTGTTCACCCAGGCCTGCCTGCCAAAGCTTGGGCACTCCAGCCAGCACCCGGCCTTGTAGCTCTTTTTCCCCTCCATCCCTAACCACCACCACCATTCCCCCTCCCCCTGGTGCCAAGGCGTGGTTTAAGGGGTGAGTTTGGAATGGGTCAGCGGATGGGCTTCCAGGCTTCCAGGGGCCTCGGTCTGCAAGTCGTCAGGTGCCTTCTGGTATGTTGGGTAGGGTGCCAAGGATAGAGCAGGAATGGGATGGGGGGTGGAGAGTACATGGGCTTACACATCTCTGGGTTACAGGATCATTGATGCTAGAAGGCAAGATTTCATTGAGAAAGGCTGTTTAAATCTTAACCTGTCACCAGACACTCCTATTTTTATGTACAAGCCCAAAATTAATGCACCCAGTATATGTATAAGTATAATGTTTACTGTTCTTTAACCATTTTACTATTGTTGTAATCCTGGTCTCATTTGAAATGGAACCAAAAAGTCAAAATGAGAATAAGATACTCAATTAAAGTTACAGAGGCACAAACTATATATAATATAATATATGATTACATTACTCTCCATTATTCAGGTGTATTACAAGAATTCCCAAGCTCCCACATCCACACATCACATTTTCTGTTATTAAACTGTAGAAATAGGAAACAAGACACTACAGTGTAACAAGCAGCTAAATCCTCCAAACTAGACAACAAAAAATAACGGAGGAACCACTTGTTACAGTTAAGAAAAGATTAGTACTGTGAAAAACAAACAATGCTGGCTGGTGGTAAACTGGAGGCAAATAGTGGGTTCCATTTTCAAGTCACACAGTGAAGTTCCAGGCTGGTGTAAAGCTAGCACTTCTCATACAAATCTCCCTGATTATGTTAAAAAAAAAATTCTGTATTTCATAACTAATCACTGAATTTCAAACAGTTTACTAAAAGTATTCACAATTCTGTTCACAGCTGTAGTGAATTTAAGAACAAAACCAGTGTTAGTAACTGTTTTAAAAATGTGTTCCCACACTTGATATACTGTACATATTATACCCCTCACATTCTTGTTTTAAGATTGGAGGAAAACTTACAGAGTAAGTTGCTCTGTGTTTGGAAGCCATGTTCTCTCCTCCAAAGTAATGACACATTAAAGTCTGCATTCTCAGGGGCCTCTTATCTGTTTCTCAAGTTATCTTCCTGAAGTTCTTGTTAATGCGTTTTCCCACTTTTACTCTCAAATTCATTATTTTTCTTACTAATCTCCAGTGTGGATAAAAACCTCTTAAATCCTTCAAAAACCATTTCTCATGAAGTGTCTGAAAAAAATATTATTGCCTCTGTTAAATTAATACTCAGTGCCAATAAACTATTGATATCTTTACTTCTTCAAAGCTGGTCTGGCACCTGGGACAACAGAGTGGGAAATTGAAAAAGATTTTGAGAAAAGGAAAAGAATCAGTTGAGAGCAAATTAAATTGCCATCTTGAACTCGTCTGTTAAGGATTAGTGGTTAATTGTAATTTGTGTGCTGTGTCCCCGGCCATCAGCGTAGTGTTGCTGTAAGTTGTCTGCCAGCCAGTGATAGAATACTCACTGCTCCTGCTTTCATAATAGCAAGAAGAAGGAGAGACTCCGATTGTCGTCCGCAGAAGAAGCTGGGGGCGGTGGCAGTGGAGTTTTGTTTTCTTCAACAGGTTTGACACTTCACAAAATAACCTGCTTCAAAGAGTCTTTGTTTGTTGCCAACTGTTTTCCACATCCTCCATATTGCCCTTTAGGAGGCAGTGAGACGGGAAAGTGTATCAATTAAACACATTTAGTATTGTTAAGTTGCTCGTCAGAGGAGGACACATCTGACAGTCAACGTGTAGGAGTCATGTTTACACATGCAGGGATGACATACAGAATGCTGAATGTGTGTGTGTGTGTGTGTAAGAGAGAGAAAGAGCAGAATGAATGCAGCATTAACACTGCCCTGCAGAAAACTTGTGCATCTTCACCATCAAAAACTCAATATTATAAGAACTAGTGTGAACATTTTTCCACTGGCCATTGAAACTCACTTTTTACACAAGTAGAAATGCAAAAAAAAAAGTTTTGTAAACTCTGTTTCTTTGTTGTTGTATTTTCTTTTTTTGATAAAGCAAGTCAAAACACACCAGGTGATTTAGTTAGGAGAGGATATGGAATAGAAAGATATGAGGAGGAAAAAACAAGAACACAAAGAAAAGCCAGATAGTCAGACTTAAGAGGAGCACCGCCAAAGAGATGATGGGAAAAAAAACTAACAAGGAGGGCAAGAAAAAAAAATGGGGAAAGGGACAAAGAAAAAAATGCAATGGACTGAGAATGCATGTGAACATGTTGCAGATATGTTTTAACGAACATCAAGACTGAAAGAACTACAATCATTAATAGTACTGTTTAAACAGTATATATAGTATAGAAGTAGTTACAATAAATCATGATATAAAGAATGCAATATAAACAGGAAAAAGGCAAGAAGAGAGGCATCTTTCATAACTACTTCAGAAAATAAAGTAGATGAACAAAATAAATGAAGATATGTCTTATATAAATGCTACAGAGGGATGCCTTGGGTAATAAAGGCAATGAGTGATCAATAGATAAATAAGTTACTTACACTGCAGTACTAGTTGTTTTACTAGTTGTAATGATGAGGAACTAACATGTGAAAAGAAAGTAAGTAGAAAATAGAACAGGAAGTCAAGAAAACAACAAGACCAGATCAAAACCTCGTATAAGACTGGATTCACCTGTATCTGCCTGCTTCTCTCTTACTCTCTGCTCACATATACAGTACTATAAAAGAGCTGAATTCCCAATAAAGCTTCTCTGTTTTTGTTGTCAGACAATGGAACAAGTATGAATTACTGAGTGATATCCAGCCCATTAACTCTATACATACAGCAGTCACTTCTAAGCCAGCCAGGCGGCTGTGGCTCAGGGGGCAGAGCAGTCGCCAATCAGAAGGTCGGTGGTTCAATTCCCGGCTCCTCCAGTCTACATGCCGAAGTATCCTTGGGCAAGATACTGAACCCCAAATTGCCTCCGATGTGTGTCACATCGGTGTGTGAATGTGTTTAGATAGCACATTATATAGAACATGTGCTGTATGAATGTGTGTGAATGGGGTGAATGTGATCTGTAGTGTAAAGTGCTTTGAGTGGTTGAAAAGACTAGAAAAGTGCTATATAAGTACAGTCTATTTACCATTTCCAAGTTGTAGCTCTGCACTGCTAAAATCCTAATTTTATAACCACAACTTTGTCTGACATAATCACCAGACACATGGGTTAAAGACAACAGCTGTGCTGTGATTTCAGATACATTTACTTGTAAAATGATAAGTCAGAGAGAATATGTCAGTTACAGTCAAATAAAGGAAATGCATGGAGAGGTGTGGCCTGTTAGGCGAAGCTCATCCTCACACTCATGGGGACAATACTGGCAACTCTTTTCTATGGAAAGTAGCTAAAGTTTGTCCAAGAAGTTGTTAGATTTGTCACTAGATACTTTTGTGAAAAATTGTGAAAAGGGGTCTGAAAAGTTGGTAAAAGTAGCAATGAAAGTGCTAAGGTGTAAACACCAATTCATTTTGAAAGCTCAACGGCCAGTGGTGTCACCTGTAGTCAGGTGGCAGACCAGTGGTATAATTTGATCATTCACTCAGTTAGCCAGTTACAGACATTCACATTTATATGGCTGGCCTCTGGCTCTGGATCATTTTTGGGGATCAAAAATGATCCAGAAAGCTGAGGGAGGGTCCATCAACTCCACAACACCATTGTCTATTTTCTGTCATGGCAGCACAGAGAGGGTCCATCCATTAATCAAATGCCCTGCCAGTGACCTTAGTTTTCCCCCAATGTTGGTCAAATTCATGTTTGGCCAAATGGGCTTCATGAGATAAAGTTTTCAGTTTTTTGTTCGTGTATGAAGTTTACGTTGGACTATTTCTTGTGCTGGACTTCTGAAGCTAACAATAATACACTGCCAGCTGTAGCTGCACAGAAGAGACTTTTGTTGTAGCGGGGCACAGGATAAGGATAAACATCACATTCTGAAAACTCAATCAGAGTTCTTTGCACAGAAATCAGTCAACATAGTGTTATAGGCAATGTAAAAAGTCAGGGCATGGCACACACTGACAATAAAAAAGCAATTATTACACATAAATACAGTAGCTATGGTTGTTTAAGTTGGAGGACTTGTTGGAAGTAAGGAAGTTGTTTATTTGCACATTTGTCTATTATGTGTGTGATTGAGTCTATTATTAGTGTCTGTGTCTGTATATATGGTGATCGTCAGTGCTTCCCAAGGTGGATTGTCTGGACAGGTGTCCATATCATTTAAAACATTGTGCATTGGGCATCAAGTTCTGTGGATAGTTTAGTACTGTTATGAATTGGTCATATTGGAATAGATGGTTAGGGTGAGCAATTCTCTGTGCTGCCATGACAGAAAATAGACAATGGTGTTGTGCAGTTGAAAGTCAGGATTGTGATAGATTGGTAACAGTTGGTATCAGGCCGTTAGAGATGAAGAGATTGTCTTGGTCTTACAGTAATTTTTAAAAGTAGTTTCACAGTGTCTTAATTGTGGTAGGAAAGTAAGGTCTGCAACTGAAATGCTTTTACACTTTTACACACATCATTTACTCATCTGTTTTTCGGTTGTGTGAATAGTCTGTTTATAGGTTGTATGGCTCTCCCTAAGCACTGCTGCATCTGTGTTTCAGCTTAGGTTCTTGAACCCTCTCCTAGGTCTAACAGTTTTACAGTTTAACAGTCTTACTTGTTCTGGTAGTTCATTATTGTGCTGAGCCATGTTGCATTAGATACAACACAATCCAAAAGTGAGCTGTGGCGTCCGCAGTTTATTTTATAACCATGTTCATGAAATTAGCCTGAACTGGAAAACACAGGTGTAATCACTTTTGTTACAGTGATCACAGATTAACTTGTTGCACTGAGGTTTTACTGTGGGACCTCTGTATTTTCAATGCAGTATATTTAACCAGTTGTTTTTTTTAACAATACATACAATCAAATACTCAGGGGTTTGGTACAGTTTGGTTTCATACTGTATATACAGTATATTAATATAGCTCAGTGAAATCTATTTAACTTAAAAGTATATCAAAATGAAACCTAGACACAGTAATCTAAACTCAAGATGAACTAACTTTTTTTTTCCCCTGTAGCTTTCAACTACGTCTTGGTCTTCATCAGGCTGGACTTACCATATTTAGGTCATCTGATGACAGCTAAGCAGTTTTCAAATATGGGTGACAGGTGTGGAGAAAGGGAAAAGGGGACTATAACCTACTGTTTACGAGATAAAGAATGAACTTTAATGCTCAAAATGAAACTCAGTGAAGATAAAAGACTAAACATTACTACTGAGCTTCAAGATTAAATTTTAAAACTGGGAACAAATATCTTCACTTGCTGTAGCTTTTATCTGACCACACCTCTCAGCGGCCTACAGTGGAAAAGGTGTCAGCAGGTGACTTCACTACCCAGAAGAAGAGAAAACATATACAATCATAGTCTTCATGGTTGTGGCTGAGAAAATGTCATTAAGTTATTAAAATCAAAATATTTTATTCTCTTAACATCTCCCTTTTAGGTGATGAGATATTTTGTATGTAAAGATGACAGTTTGTTCTGTGGGTGGCAATAGAAGAAAACAACCACATACTGAGACCACTTGCAGGGCATAATTCACCAAAAGCATACAGTATCTGTATTAACCTGACAATTTGAAAAATTGTGTCAGTGTAGTCAGGGTACAGGTTCTCGTGTACATGTTGGCACGCACACTTGTGCGTGTGTGTGATAGGGAGATTAGTTGTTGGGCATTCAATTCCACGCTACTGACCTTACTGTGGCCTCTGCGCTGCCATTAGCATCACAGAGAGGAGCTTTTAGACGAAATCTAATCTGCTCTGCATTGGATCTGTCCACTTCAGAGCACTGCAAGATACACATCTGATATCCCTGTGACACACACATGCACACACACACACACACAGATAAAGATACTTGTGCAGCAACACACAGGTGCAGATACAATCAAACACATATAGACATAGATGTATAAACATACAACTGCTCATGCACAACTGCATACATACACATAAATGTACAAACACATACACGCACACTCAGATGAAGCAGACATACAAAAACGCATACAATCACCCACCCACACACACACACCCACACACACGCACATACACACACACCATCACATCTTACACACAAACTCATAGCAACAGGTACATTGACTCCCCAGGCTGTAATTTCATTACTTATCCACATTCCTACAGCCTCCAACACCACCTAATGACTGACTGGAGTTTCATACCTTACACCCTTACTAATTTTGTCCTAGTGTGTAAGGGAACAGTTTGTATTGTTGACTTCATCTAACACTCAGTTCAAAACATATATCTCTACTGGTACTGAAGTGAACTTTTACCTTTGCTTGGATTAATTTGATGGGTTGAACTAGGGAGTGAGACACCACCTACCACCATGTACCTGGGGAAAATGTTGTTGTTGTTGTTGTTGTTTTTTTCCCATTCCACTGACAAATTTAAATTTGTGTAAAATGTTTTCCAACAAATGGGTATTATGTATTAGATCAGTAAGTTGTAACCATGTGGAGACCTCTGTAACAAGAAAAAAATCACACATTTGTAGTTTATAAATTAGCAAAGTATTGCCTAATCTTACATTCAGAGGGCATGGAGCAGCATTACCATTCATTTGGTTTTTGACTGCTGCTAAATTATCCACTTTGTTCACCAGCCAGTCTTTCACTTTTTCTGTCCTCTGTTTGCTGTTATACAGGTGGCATACAGTGGGTTTAATGTGATATGAATATCTGCCTGCTGCTACTAGAAACAGATCAAGAGTTTTAGACTGAACCAAACCAACAATCAGCAAATAGGAAAAAAGGTCAGTCATTTGATCAGTGCACCTTTAAGGTATAATTCAACAAGACTGTTAAAAAAAAGGTCACATTTCTGTAACATCACTCATAGGTTTAAGAGATTTTCTGAACCCTGACCATGTTTGTTAGTTACAGTATAATCGAGACAAAACACAGATTTGGTCAAGAGGATTAAGATGGAGAAATCTCTCATTATTTCAACAGTGCTTGAAGGTAGGGTATGAGGGTATCAGGTATCTTGCCTAAAAGGCAAAAACAACCTGTTGAAGCAAAAAGAGTGCCCACACAATGAATATCACAATTATTAATGTTTTGACCATTACATAGACTTAACCTTATTCAACTGAGGTGTAAATCCCAGGTCAGCCAGGTCATTTATCTCAATATGTACACATCCATTTTGGAACAATAAATTGCTGAACAAATGATTAAAACTTTTAACTGGTTATAGAATAAAATAAGTTGCTCGCCAACTCAGAGACGACAGTAGAGCTTGTCACATTAAAACTTAAATTCCCCTGAATGTAATCTTGTAGATCACAAGTCTTTCTCCCGTTACCAGGTTAAGACAGAAAAGCAGACTTTATAATTTCTACATCCAGCAGTAATACTTAATAAACATACTGTAGACAAGCATTCCAACAATCAATATTTACGTAATATAAAATCATATCACAGCTCATTAATTGATAATTTAGCATTTTCTCTTATCTGCCATGCTGTCAGAGAACCTATTTAAAATTAAAAGACTTGATCAGACTCATTTAAAAACAAATAAACGCAGTCTGTGTAACCAGTGGCTAAATACTCTGATAACATCAATAGTATATATTCTCTCTGTTCTCCTCAATATATTTCTTTGTCATAACAAGCTCAGAGGAATTAAGAGGGCTACAAAAATCCCCCCTGACCTTTCCTCATTAATTTTAATGGTATGTCTCATGGAAAGGGAAACAGGACTCGTCCCGTATCTTCTCTTCATAAATCTCCAGAGATAATGACGCTGAAGTGAAATGATATTGCAAAGACCTTCGCCAAACACCAATTTCATTATCTTACCATCTTGCATAAAATAAACAACACAGATCTCCAGTTAAACAGAGGCTCAGAGCTCAGCTTGTGGGAGGTGGAAAGCTACAGTGAGGGAGTGAACTCCAGATGACTTTAGCCAGTGGTTTGGTCCAAAACTAGAGGAGAAAGGGGCAGATGATAAAGCTATTACCCAGAACAGACCACAGACTAGAATCCATAGCCAGTGGGGGAAGTTGTGTACATGAATGATATAAATTGCCACATACAGAAAATATATTTATTTGCAGAATCAAACATTTGCCCATTTCTTTCTCTGGGCATTGCTCCACTTTTGACTGTTCTGCATTTGGAGAGATATTTGGCTCTTAATGCATCATAACAGAATCACTGTGATCAGTAGACATGAGAATTATCTCACAGAGGCAGAGTAAATCAATGCAGAACCTTCACATGATATTAAACTTTGTCATGCAAATTTGCACTGCTGGCCAATAAGAAACAGGCATGACAGTGTTGCTGTTCAAGGGGACATTTGTTCATCCCTCCTTCCATCCATCCATCCATCCCTCCATCCATCCATTTTCCACTATTTGTTCAGGTCAGCAGGCTGACCATATGTCCTTCTCCCTAGCTACATCATCCAGCTCTTCTCTGGACATTCCCAGGCCAGAGAGGATATGTGACCCCCACCAGCTTATCCTGGGTTTGCCCCATGGTCTTCTCCCAGCTGGATGTGCCTAGCACACTTCCACTAGGAGATGTTGCAATCTCTGAAACACTTCAGGTGACTCCCTTTAACCTGATGGACTGTTTCTACTCCAAGGCCAGTCTGTCTGAGCTCCTCACCTTATCCTAACAGATAAGACATTCCTGATTTAGGCCAGCTGCATCACAATATCATTCCTCTGGTCATTACCCAAAGCTCATGGTTTTAAAAAGCTTTGTTTTTAGACTCAGTTGCACTGAAGGTCAGTGTAACTGATTGAAAAGCCAGCAAAACCATGTCATCTGCAAAATAAGCGGTGAAGCCAGAGCCCAGAGAGAACATGTTTGACTGAGAGCTGGGTGGGCAGCCCAAAGGAGGGAAGATATTGGATTTAATCAGCAATGCAACTCCAATGGATGGATGAAATGGCTATTACAACTTTAACCCAAACGAGACCACACCCATTTCTCCTTTTAGCAAAATTATAAAACGGACTAAATGGACCACATGTAACACATCAGGGGTTAAGTCGGCAGTTTTTTGCTGACATGTTGACATGCCACAACACCCTGGAAAAAATGATTCTCCCTCAGGGCTGTGTTTTGGAATCTTTCTATACTCTTTGTGATCATAAAAACAATTACTGAAACTTAAATCTTTGAAAAATATTTACTGTGAAGCAATTTGCCTTTCAGACACAATAAAACGTCTATGCTCCAACATCTTGGACACTTCCTCCTCTGGTATCAAGTCATGAATGCATAGAAGTAGTAGGAGGAGAAAAAAACAGAGGAACAACATTCTCACAACTTTTTTTTTTCCTCCCTTAAAATCTCCCTCATTGTTCTCTATCTTTTCATCCCCTGACAACTCTTCACCTCTTTCTAACTCCTCCCCTTCCCTCCTTCCCCTCCCCCACTGACTAATTTCCAGACCATTACACTGTTCTGCTCAGCTGGAGCACATCCATATATTCTTAAAGGGCTGGTTAAACTTAATCATTAGGCTAACAAGCTCCTTGCCCCCCAAATGATCATCCTCAGAATTAAAGGGATTTGTTCTGGAAGGTAAGCCAGTAACTGGAATGAGAGGCACAAAAGGCACTGATTTTGACATTTTCCTTCCAACAACAAATTAACAGAGAAACAATTTTGTCATGTTTAATTGCTCTGAGGTCAGCGACAGAGATAAACAATATCTGCAAACACACCTGCAGGTGAAGGTCTAAGGTAGCAAACTTAAGCTTTCTTTTTACATGACTTTGTTGAATACTTATGAAGGTTTTTAGAGGAATGATGTCTCTGAATAACCGGCTGCTTTCTCAAATTAGAAAACAACAGGTTCACGTCTAGTAACTTTTATTAATCAACACGTCCAGTCCATTTTGATGGTCTAATTAATGTAATGATAACGATACACAGAACACACAGAACTAGCCTGTGGATACCTGCTGGGTTTGTTTATGGTCTCTCTGTTTCTTCCCTTGAATTAATAAAATCAATAAATAAATCTTTACAGAGAATATGATATATCTTTAATTTGATGGTTTCAGTGTGTCTTGCAAAGAAATTAAGCAAAAAAAACAACTGCATACTGTAAAGCAAACCAAACATTTCTCATATAATTTGCCATGCATGACACAATAATCAGAAAGACATGTATGCTAGCGACTTTCCATAGCTCTGCCAAAATCAGTAGTTTTGGTTTTATGGACTACAGCGCTCATCAGTCTTGTTTTCAGTGACAGCAGGTGGCAGTTTTCAGGAAAAAAGCTGGAAAGCTCAGCAACAAACAGCAGACAGACACAGTTAGAGACCAGCTGGTGAATATACTGGATCATTTAGCCAAAGAGCCAGATATTTCCCTCAGGAGTTGGTAGAGACCAAAAACAGAGCTAAAAACAGAGAGTTCTATTGTGTAGCTCATTGATTAATAATTACAATATTTTGTCGAATCACCTCTCTAGCACATTTAAACAAGAGTTTAAACAAGAGTTGACCTGAAGTGCTTTACGATTGCAGGAGATGAATTAGCAATAAAGGCAAACATAAATAAAGGATTAAGTAGTACTAGGATAAAATCTCAATCAATGCAAGAAAAATGAAAGACTTCTGAGAAATTGAATAAAACTAACAACAGATTAAAATACAGTAAAAAAAAATACATTAAAAATAAGAGTGGACATTAACAAAATCAAGAGGCAACCTCAGACTATATTAAAAGCAAGATAAAAAGTTAGGTCTTTAAAGATGATGTAAAAATGTCAAAGGTGGAACAGGACTTAGTGTAGGATGGGGGACTATTTCAGAGCCTGGGGGCAGCAACAGAAAAAGCCCGGTCACCTCTGATGATGCTTGATTGCCGACTGAAAGGAGTTGTTGTGAAGGTGACCTAAGTGACCTAGAAACAGAACATGGAATCAAACGATCATGTATTGTGGAACTAAACCATTAAAGTCTTTAAAACTTTTTTTCTTTTTTTTAACCAGTGAAAAGTCTAGCAGATTTTCAACCATTTGTGGCTTTATGGAAAACTTTCTCATGTGTGTGCAGACATCTTTATAAGCCCACACTAACCTTAGCCTAAGTCTGAGCCTAAGTCTTAGACTAGCAGCAGGAGGAACAGAGGAGCAGATAATAGCCCCTTTTACATGGAGACTCTGCCTCTTGCTTACACTGAGCCAAACAAAGCTGGCATAATGCCATCACACTGTGTGATTTTAGACAGCATGCTGGCGTTGCGGAATCAGAGGTGTGACGTGTAACATAAGGGCCTTGGCGTCAGTAGGTAAAACAGCCCTTTAAAGTTGAGAAAATGTCCTCACTTTCAAGGCCGTATATTCAACCTGGTCCTCACAAAGATGGAAGTACACGCAGACACATACCCACACACACACACAAACACACAAGAGGCTGGTGGGCAATAAAAGTAGCTAATGGAGAACACCTAGCCATCAGTGTTGAAAGTGGAAAGTGTGCCAGAGTTTCCATCCCATTCTGTAGTGCTGTGCTCTCAGGAAGTGTCCCTGCTATCACACAGTTAATTGTCTTTATTGTCTGCAGTGCTCCAACCAATATATTATGCTAATGTCAGCAGCTACGCCTGCTATGTACTATTTATTCACTCCCTGATAGCACTCCACGCACATACATGTTTTCTTTTAGACCATCTGGCTCGGCATGTATGACCCGTTCGGAAATGCATGTATGTGCTAATTAATTAGCATAGCTCAGGAAGCAATTATACCGTGATGTAGTCTCTCCCAACACCCCTCGGTTCCCACCCCTCCACCATCATCTCCCTCCACACACAGTCCCACACTCTCCCTCTCTCTTACTAGTCTTTCCATGGCACTTGAACACACTTCATTAGCTTTGATGTGTGGAAGAACGAGCAGCGGTCCGAGTTGCTGTCACTTGGCATCTGTCCTCGGCTGTTGCTCAGGCTGAAGCTGGACGGGCCAAAAGGGTTGCGTTCAGAGGCCATCTGGTGTCAAGCGCTACAGCAAAGCAGCCTGCACAACATAAAACCTTATACTGTATGAGTACACCGAGTGACACACGTACACACACACAGCAGTTAACATGCCATGCACGTCATTCACGGCCCACTCACAGCTTTCTGGGACTGATGGTTTGAAGGCTTTTTTGGGATGTTATAGCTCCATTGGCAGGTCTACAAATATTTACAAATGTAAAGTGAAGATATTAGAGCTGGTACTAAAAATCATGTCCATCATCGATTAATGTTTGAGAACTTCTCTGTTGGTCTATGAAATGGCTCAAAATAGTGAAAAATATCCATCACCATCATACAAACAGTCCAAGACCCAGATTTCTAATGTTATTTTGCAAGCATGTAAAACAAGGAAAAGCAACAAGAAGCCACAATTAATAAATGTTAGGCATTTTGTTTAATAAATTACTAAAAAGATCAAGAGTTCATCAAAATTATTGAAGATTTATTTTTAGTCTATTCTTTATCTATTATCTGACTAATTATTTTGAAGGACCTGTGTGTAGGATTTAGTGGCATTTTGTGGTGAGAATGCAGATTACAACCGACTGACTATCTATCCCCTCACACTTCATGGGTAGTGTTTATAGCTAACATTAGCATTACATTCTAATACAAGATTTTCAGCAGCTGTGGGCCAAAATCTGAAAGGTATTTTGCACCACACAAAGAAAAATTATACTTTCAAAATGTGGCTCAGGAGGTAGAGCGGTCGCCCACCAACCAGAGGGTCTGTGGTTCGATCCCCGGCTCCTCCAGTCCAGGGGACAAGATTTGCCCCCGATATGTGTGTATGTTGGTGTATGAATGTGTTAGAGTACTGTGTATAGAATAAGTACTGTATGAATGTGTGTGTGAATGGTTGAATGTGACGTAGTGTGAAGTGCTTTGAGTGGTAAATCTGACTAGAAAAGCTCTATATAAGTACAGTCCATTTACCATTTACCATAAATATAAAATTAGAAATGTGATATCCGGTATATATTTTCAGTTTAAGCATAGGGGGAAAGGAAACTTTTAACAGCAACTAGCGTTATGCCGTGGCCACGTTGTCACATTAGCTGAAGCTATCAATCAACAAATTGCAATTCGATTGGCTAAATTCTATTAATTCAGTAGGCTAAATTACCTGTCCAGCAGATAGCAGGCATCACTCTCTAAACATTTATCCCTGATCAGCAATTTCTAGCTGGGAAAGGCCACACCAATAATGATCCTTGTTTTCTGCCATCGCCTATCCTGCTTTTTTTTTGGGCTTTCTCATCTTTATATGCTACATAATAAGTGTGATCTTCCATTTGTCAAAACTTGGGTTCTCAAACCTGTCACAGCAAAAGAGAGTTTGCCAGCAACCACTCTCTCCTTTCTTCCTCTTCTGACGTACACAAGCTGCAGTGTCAACATAAAGATGTGAAAGCCCCCTATTTAAAGCCAATGTTTGACTCGGCTCATCCATTCTGGGCTAATACAGAAACATGGCGCAACATGACTCCTGGAAGAGGACCAACTCCCTATGTAGATATAAGTGGCTCATTCTAAACAAACAAAAACACAACAATTAATAGTTAGTTTAGGTGATTATACACTGATAAAAAAATATACAAGACCTTTAATCAATTCGTGGTTTCAGATGTAACAGATAGGGCTGGGCAATAAATCATAGTAATTCAATTAATTCATATTTGTTGGCAGGACATATTTTCAGTTAGAATACAATGGATAATAGCTTGCTCTATTAGCTGTCTTGAACCACAGCAGTAACATGTTAAGTAAGATCCTGTCGAATGGTAGCACAATCCATCCCTCGAATTGTTTACCGAGCTGACTTAGGATATGTGTTGGCTCTAGCTGTACCTCATAGCCAGTGATGACACCCATGAAACAGACACTCAGTTTGTGTTTGTTAACAAGATATTATATCTTGTTACAAGTGGTGAAGCCAGGGAGTGGATTCTGCTTTTCCCAGCCTGTATGGATGAATTAGTAGGGTACCTGTAAAGGTTCGATACTGTCTGTGATGAAACTGTGCCACAGAGCTCTGCTGTTCTTCAAAAACTATTAAAAGCACATTAGTGTGCCACACTGTTGCCCTGGATGACATGTTCCTTCATTACCATTAACACACGCTCACTGTAGTTTATTTTGACTCAATCTTACATACACCATGCTTCTGTCCTACATGCTCAGCGGTGCACCAAATGTAGATTAATCCGCCACTGAAAAATAGTTATAGTGCTCTTTCCCTCCATCTGATAATTAACGAACCCTTTTTTTAAAAAAATTAAGCCCACATATGTGTGAGATGTTTTTAAATATTTACTGAATGTCTTCAGTAGGAACCAAGGCTTTGAGGCAGAGAGCAACAGATAATACTTAGGGAGGGACTATCACATAGTTTGTTTTTGGTTATAAAATATGACTTTCTGGCAATAATAACAGTAAAATTATAATAACACATTTAATTTTGTTATTTCTAAAATATTCTGCCTCTGATCTTGATATTTTAAATATCATAAAGGTTTTCTGTTGCATTTCCTTTTTGATTCAGAGCTATTCACCAGCCAGTTATTTATTCCTTATGAATCCTGCAGCAGTCATTCTATATCACACTGTGTTGATGTCAGAGTTGTGTATATAGAGTCTCAACAGTGTCAGCAGTGATTTCATTTGAATATATGAACTCATCCAAATGAAGACCACATGTCAATTCCAATATATGTAATTTATCATTAAGCAGTAGCATCTACTTACATGAACCTATGACTGTGAACATGAATCCCATTAACACTTGATAAAAAGGAAATGTGTGAAGGAATGTGAAGGAGCTGCAGCTGCTGCACAAATCAATCTTGAGGAGTGAATAGGAGGTCATCTACTTTCTGTATTTTTATAATATGTATTTGAAATAAGGAGAATTATGTTCATACAGCTATGACTATGGGCCGGGGTGTGTACATATATATGTGTGTGTGTGGAATGAGTAAAGAGTACATGATGGTTTTTTATTTCCTTCTCAGCTGAACACACAATAGTCCATTTTAATCTTGCACCTAACTCTTGGTTGGGCCATGCATATTCATGGGAAGCCCAGACCGGGGCAGTAGTGGCAGTGACACTGGCGTTTGGGAGATGGGGTGTTGGAGGTGGGGGATGGGAGATAGGAGGCAGGAGGGGTTTGGGGGGGCGTGCTTGTCGGAGTGTGTCACGTTTCCAGACCAGCGAATTTTTTTGATTAAAGTCCCTTATCCGTTTTATCATGCATATCCTTGCTCTGATTAAAGTGATCGGAGTCTGACACTCACAATGTCAGAGCAGGGAACCCAGGAGCACCACGCTCCCTTCCTCCCTCCCTCTCTCTGTCACTCTTTCCATCTCTATGTCTCTTTATGCCCCCCCCCACCTCCCATCCTAATGCATGCTTGGAATGTGTAAATCTTAAGCTGGAGATACTGGAGACGCTGATACCCCATTGACATCTATACGAGACACCAACACTAAATATACAGTGTATTCATACTTAAAACAAATGTTACTGTATACATGAGCTACTTGTTCTGACATGATGGAATGCAGAATTTTAGGAATTCATGACATTTTAATTAGATTTTACCTAAATGAAAGATGAATCAAGAATGACTTTGTATATGCTAATTGGTTTATGCACAACATAGACAAATTAAAAGGACAATTAGAGAATGTATCACAAGATTGTCCAGGTTAAATGACTGTAAAATGATATGTAAAATCAACAATGTTGATAAAGCAGAGATCATCTGCGCCCCAGTTGTTCCCATGCAGGAAAACCTTGGTTGCTTTTCTTCATCTAGTAAATCCACACATCACTCCTGACCACCACGTGAAGTGTTTCATGAGTTCCTGTTTTTGGAGTCAGGGCCCATTTATGCTTGAACAAACTTCTGAAGGAGATGAGGCTAGCTATCTTTGTGTTACTGCAAGACATTTGTGCAGTTTGATAAGGCTTTTCAGAGTGTAAAAACCTAAAACTTAAAGGAAATATGCAGCAGTGTATGGATGTAATGCACTGATGTCTGGTGTCACCTTATGTGGATTGTTCTGTTTTATTGGCATACTCATAATCTCAGAACAGTGATTTCCAAGTTAGAAATATATTTTTATGAATACCCACTCATTGGAAGGCTATAAGGTTTTAATTCTTAAGAACTGTATTATTTTTAAAATTAAAAGAAAAAAAAATCTTTTATTTGGTACTGTTCTCATTTAAAAGACACACAATACTACATAATAACACAAGTCTACTTTCATTTCCTCACACGCATACATACCACTCTGCGATGGTGGGCTGAATTACAGCAGGAGTCTTGTAGAATGTCACCACATTACGAGGAGATGCATGTGGGGTGCACTGGGAGTGGGCGTTTCACTTACACACACACACACACACACACACACACACACTCTCTTTCTCTCTGTTGCCACACACACAGGCTTGATGAAACAGCTGGTCCAGACACAGCCGAGACCATCCAATCGGAAATAGTAATTAATGGCATTAGAATATCACACAGTTTGGTGCCATTGAGGGACTGGATGACTTTAAAATGTGTAAATCCACAAACTTATCTGACCTAGCGACGGGTGGCTTTCCACCCCCTCAGCTAAATAGATTAATTATCTGCAGGGCCTGGTGCTGTCATTGGGAGCCACATGGATATCAGATCAGCCCAGATACCGCTGGAAAGCATTCCTTCTGCTAATGATTACAGCACTGCTGCTGCTTACGAATATGTTTACCCAGAGATTCATGATGCGATGGGGCTCATATGCATTTAGCTAATACAGTTGAGAAAGGTTATAAAAAGCACTAAGCAAAAGTCCTGTACCTTATATTTATTCAGACTTGTTGTGTACTGGGGTTTTATTGTAAAATGCTGATTCCCATGATGCACATTTAACAGCTTTTCAGTCTAACAGTACATGATACTGCCCATGTGAATGTTGTGTGCAGAGAGCCCTCAGGTGTATAGCAGTATCTTAAAATGCTGCAGAAGCACAGAGTATGTTCCAACGCATTACATCCTGGAGGCGGACAAATCATCTGAGATTTTGACAACCAATATGGAAAAAAAGAAGAGGAAAAATAACAAGGCAAAGAAAAAAATAGGGTCCAAAGTCCCAGAAAATGGAGAGAGCAAAGGATCTCAGGGTAAGTATTAGTTGTCACCCCATGATCAAATAGTACAGGCCGGGAAGCGACCAGAGAGCCTGCGCCCGGCAAAAAGAAATATAAAGTCCAGATTTAATTCTGATACGGAGAAATAGAATTTCAAAGCTGGATGTCTTATCGTTGGCATGTCCCTTTGCCGGACTGATTTCCCTAGCAAAAGCCTGTCAGTGCTATTATGTTGAACATGGAACCAATTTACTGTGCCGGCTAAACAGGGTTACCAGTGCTCTTGTACCCCCTAAATGTTTGAAGTTATCACACAGTGGGAAAAATAGCATTTTGAATGTTTGGGGAGGGGCTGTGCTGGGGCTGGCTCGGATGGGAGTGGACTGTAATTGAAAAGTATCAATCAAAAACAAGGCAAGGGTCAGGGAGGGGAAGCTATTATGTTAACCCAGTCCACTGGTGCACTGGAAGAGCCCAAATGCATTTCTTTTGTATTGGTAATGCTCCCCTGCTCTCAAACCTCTAAGCCCTGTGACCGGCCGGCCTCGTATCTTGGAACGGACAGCAGCTGGGAGGGGAAGGAGGGGATTATCAAGTGGAGCATGTGGCCATTACAGGCCTGTTTCATGATGCTATCTGCCCTCTGAGATAAGCAACCCTCGGCTGGTCAGACATTTCCAATTTCTATACATGAGAGATGAAGACCTCGTGCTTATGCTCGCCTTCACCTTTTTTATGTTATTATATTTTTGCTCAGCCCCTACGACTGCCCTCTTGGTATATTACAAGTGTCCTTTCATGTGACTGCAGCAGGCTGGCTGACCTGCTGCTGCCAGTAAGCAGTTGAACTTCATAGAATTGCTCTGCATGAGATAGACTGAAGAGGAAGAACAAGAGGGAGAGGAAGAAGAAGAGAGGTGGAGGATAAACAATACATGCAAATGAAGTGCCTGTTAGATAAGAGAAGGTAGCTTCACCAAAGTTGGGCAAGATATATCTTAAGTATTTCCAAACCACAATCTTGGTTGTGGAATCACTTCCTTTTCTTTTGTATATCCACTTTAGCTGTCTGCTTCAATTATACAATATTCCCACTTCACACACATTTCTTTTCTTCTTCTTCTTCTTCTTTGAAAATTCTGAA
>NW_026115373.1:0-13267 GCF_001640805.2 Lates calcarifer
GGAGGCTGAATGGGGAAGCAGACTGTAGGTTTTATGTCCACTGCTCTGCTATTGAATCAGAGCCAGAGCCAGCTCAGACCTCAAAAGAATGAAACGAAAGTCCCTCAGACGACAGATAGGATTAACATTACCTAACTTTTATGTATTTAGACCTACATGCATTCATATTGACAATTTAACCCCAGAAACAAAACTGTCACTAAAATGCATCACAGCCAGGTTATACTCTCATAAAAGTATCTTCCATTTAACAAGATCTTCTCCTTTATGGCATACATTACTGCATTTCTACTGGACAATCAAATTCAGTTGTAATTATTATTATTTACAATGTAAATAAATATTGCACCTCTGCATTACAGTTTTTTCTTCTCCCGTTACTCAGAAGCGATGTGTCTCACTGAGACTTAGTTGTGCTTACACCAGCGATTAAGTATTGTCTTTCCATAAAGTTGGGGCACAAAAAATTGTCAGAAGTGAAGTGCCTTTTAGTCCTGAGTAAAAGTAAAGCTCCAAAAACACTGGATCCTGCACTTCCTGTAATGCGACTCAATAGCATCATAAATGCCTATGTCTTTCCTACCCGACACCTCCAGGTTGGTCAAAATATTATATAACATATCTCCCTGAATAAAACTCAGGGCATATTTTCTCATGAAACCAGGTAGCTTGTGAGAACAACTTTGAGAATATTTTGCATATTTCTCCTACTACATGGCACCTTGTTAGTATGACACATTTGAATATGTTGTTAAACGAATGTGAGGTTTTTCAATTCGGAGCCCATGATGAGCGCCAAATCAGTGAATGTGTATGAGCAATTTCAAATAGAGTCATAATCCCTTTTAGGAAAAAAGTGAATAAAACATTGTCAAAAAAAATCGGGATTTGACTTTATGGTTTAACATAGAGCTAAGCTTTATAGTTCAGCTAGTGAGACACCTGATAAAAGAGGCCATGGCATGTCTCCTCTGAAGGTATTTAAGTCGACATGCACCCACCCACGCAGCTCTTGAACACTAGCCTGAGGCATTTTTCCCAAGAAACAATAGAGTTCCAGTGCCTCGCAGCATGCTCTGTGTGGCGCGGAAACATAAGAGACACTTGTGAGAAATACAGAGAAGAGTCACATACAATAAAAGTCACATATAATAGATGACAATGTGCAGGAGCATATCGCACAGAAAGTCAACTAATGTTTAAAACCAGGAAGACGGATTCAGCAGAAACAATGCAATCTTTTTTTTTTCTAGTTTACTTTTGCATGTAATGTTTAGTGAATCACTAATATGATTGCTGAATTGAATTTTGCAGTAAAACCAGTCAGTAAAGCAGATAATGTGATTCCATGTCAACTTGTAATTTGTCGACTTGCAAAATGTGTAAGTTCCTTTGAAAATATACACAAAATAGGTTTAATAATTTTCTAATATCCTTTGTTTATAAGATACGAATCAATACACCATACAGGCTTCATGTCCAGCATAGTCTTGAACCTTTCTTGAGGCAGCTGCTGAACACCTTCAAATTGTCAATCTATTGATGAAAAAACTCAACAATAGACTTTTGTAAATTTATGCCCTCAGCGTCTGTTAAGACCTTCCATTTTGCCTTTGTTATCAGGCAATGTTTTCAGGTAGAAATTATATATATCAGTATATCTAAAGACATACAGCACCTTTAATCTGCTTCTATGCTGCTTTAGTAGAGTAACTACTGCGAGGTTGTTCTAGTCAGGATCATTCAGCTCAATACATTTATTACGAAGTTGTAAACATGGAGCACTGACATGTAGCTGTTTTCATACATGGTCTCTACAACAAGCCATCTTTGTCTTGTCACAGCAGATACAAAAGCTCCACATATGACTTTGTCAGGCAGTCAATGTTTTGTTTGTTCTCTCATGACTCCTTGTTTGCTTTACAGCAAACACAAAATAAATTGGCTCCATGTCATCACCATTACCAGGCGAACAGAGGCTCACAAGACAGCAGCACAAATCTGATGTTAAACAAAAGGGTGTTTATGACAAGAGGCATCGTGATGCAGCCTGTTATCCATTTATAATAATCAAAATGGAAAGCCTCGAGTCGCAGTAAGCTGTTCTGCTACTGAGTAGTAACATCTGTACATCCATGAAGTATTACGTGTCAGCGAGATGCACACGACAGCGCAGGCAGTGTCTGAATCCTTGTGACATGCATATCATGTGTACTCATGCCGACAGCAAGGATTCGGTGAATTAACCTTGTCCCCTCCTGCCCCCCCACCACCACTTTCTGGGCAACCTTCTGTTGATCACAGCTCTCTATGACAAGACCTCGCTTTCACAACACATGTGCACACCTGAGGGAGGAAGAATATGTAGGAAAATCCCTCTCCTCCACAGTGCTGAACTGGAGATTGTGTTGTTACTTTAACGTAAGCTTGTCCAGAAAGAACAATACATTTCTGTATTTTTGGTTCAATTTAGGGCTGATTTCAGACGTTTAGGGGCGTATAAAAACACAATTATATTAACCTAGCCAATAACACTTCATTATGAAATTCAGTTTATTATGCTTACCGTAATAATTCAACAAAATGATATGTAAATTGCTGTATATTTAAGAGGATGATAAACTGTAGATAAGAATTTAGAACACATCCAGAGACAGTAGTTTTGTGCATCTTCTGATAAATGTCAGCAGGTCTTCTCCTTAAAATGCTGATGACCCCAACAATCAGAGGGGTATGGTGGCTTGTATATAGCCTGAGAAGCGAAACCTGGGCCGAAAGAATTCACCTTACACAGTTTCTTAAGTTGTGAGTGCATGGTAATAACTGAAGGCAACCTATGTCAGAGAATCAACAACAGCATCAACTCAGATCTTCCTTCCTTACTGGATTTGGAAAAGTGAGAAGTCCATCACAGTTTCCTATAATGACCTCTTCATATTGCTTGTTTTGTCCACCTGAGATTGTTTGACATGTTTCCTTGATTAGTAATAGTAGTATAAGAGGTAATCATAGTACTTATCCGTGCTGGTTGCTTCTCTCAAATTAATATTCAGAATAATTACTCTTACACTTCATCCCAAATGATGTCTCTGCTTTGATGGTGTCGAAAGTTGAAAGGCGTCGAACAGAACTGAAACCACAAGTTTCTCACATTACAAACAAATCTACCTGAGGTGGCAGACTCATTCGTTTCTGCTGAAGCCATCCTGACAGCAAAACAATATAGCACCTTAAATTTTTGTAAAAACATTAAGCCACAATAGCGGATTTGAAGAGAAGCTGAAGGTTTAAAATCACCCGAGACATCTCATCATGGACAGAGAGTTCAATCCGATTGCTTGTTGACACGTTTGTCCCCGCTGAGATCTGCAGGCAGTCAAAACCATCTTGTAAAGTGTTGTGTACCTGTCAGGAATGAGCCTTGTTTCGGAAGATACAGACGACATAATTCATCAGGCCGAGGGAGAGGCTCTTGAAGAATGGAGAAGTGACAAAGTCGATTCTTTCGAGAATAATGATGGCTGCCACTGTGCTGAATGGATGGAGTGTCTTTTAGGATCTATCAAAGCCTTTTTCCATGGCTGGAAAAGCCCACAGGTGTGATGCGCCTCACTGTCACTGTTGTGTCAAAGTATCTGAAAGAATGAGACATTTATGTATGAATATCTCATTTTTGGTGGATTCTGTAATTGGGCTATTCTACAATTTCATTTATTTATTTGAAAAAGTACTGTACTGGGTTTACAAAACAAGAAAGCACTTGAAAAAGGACATGATGGATGTTTATTTAGCGCAATTTCCACTACTTTTATTTGCTCAAACATTTACAGTTTTCAATTTTCAGAATTTTTTCATTCGTTTGATTCCATCTTCTCTGCATCAAATATCATATACCTTGTCAGTGTTTTTTCTCCTATGTATTTAATATTCTGAATCTGAATCAGACTAAATAGGAAAAAAAAAAGTTTTCACAGGAGAATCTTAGGGCAGTAGGGTGTGTGTGTGTGTGTGTTTAATAACGGCCTTTGTGTGTTCCTATTGGAGTTTGGATATGTGCTTTTTAGGACCTAAGAAAAGGTAAATAGGTTACATTCGTGGTGCTATGGTTCCCCGTCGCAAATTCCTCATTATTTTGAACTATTCCTGGTTTTGGTTGCCAGGTTTGAATGTCAAATGTCGTATTTATTTCATCTTGAGCTGTGCGAGGAACCACTGTCGTGTGGTTGGGTTTAGACCCTTGGACAGTGTGACGAGTCTCATTCACATTCTGTCCAAACCTGACATCATTTGCATGAGAATAAGCCCAAACTCTGCAAACGTGACACGTCCCAGACAAGGGATCACAACTTGGCTGTCATATTAGGCCGGTAAATTCAGGTGACACGGATCCTGTGTCCTCATCTGGGCCAACCTGACAGTGGTTCATGTTCCCTGCTGTCTTTTTCTGAGGGGCTTTGTGAGGGGAGGGGGTTGCTTTTAATCAGCATGACGAACCCTGCCACCCCCTGCGCATGCACACACACACACACACACATACACACCACTCTCACACTCACACACACATATGTGAGAGTGGGCATATGCTGAGGGGCAGTGGGCTGGCCGTTGTGCCATCATTAGTCCAAGCCTACACGGCAAGCTTCTGACACATGTCGAAGGAGCTTCATTCGACCTACAGAAGGTGCATCCGCATTATGCAAAGGCAGCAGTGTCTTTATGTGCAGCACTACTGTCAGAGGCTTGAAGGAAGAACTGAGGAAGGAAGTGCAGGGGCCCGGGGGGGAGAGAGAGAGAGAGAGAGAGAGAGAGAGAGAGAGAGAGAGAGGGGAGGAGCAGATGTGGAGAGAGAAGCTTCAAATCAATAAGAGAAGTGGAGAAATCTGTTTTAAGTAATGATTATGTGCTGGAAAGTTCTATTTTTTTCCTGAATAAATGAAAAGTCAGATGAGATTATTTAGCTTGGTTTTGATGTAAAGAAAGTTCTTGAATTTAAAAACTAAAATGGTACCTTATTTGAAGGTATTGCGGGTATTTAAAGAGAATATTCAAATGAAAGGACAACTGAAATGATCCATCCTCATTGTCTCAAATGTTTTCTTGTTTTAAAGAAAGCATGTATTTTTGACTCTGTATCAGACTAAAAAGTGAGAGCCTTTGTGGTGGTGAAGTGGCATTTCTATCAAGGCAGTAGTGTTTTGTTTTTTTCACCTGTGCCCTCTGGCATTTTGATGACTCACTCTGAATTGGACTGTGTTCAAGTCAGAGGCACAGTAGGACATGTGTCAGTAATGATCAAGTGCTGCAGTTCTGTAGTGTTAATGTCAGGGACTACATGACACCTGCCTGCCCAGAAACACTAAAAAGGGCACAGTGTTGCATTTATGTGGTGTTTTTGTTGCATTAGTGGTGCACGCACAAAGGAATGATAGTTAACTGCTTCCAGACAGTTTTTGTGTATACTGTGGTCAACCTTTGATACATACTGTATTTCTTTAGCAGCTAATATGCCTATTTAAATTTATACATGACTATATTTATCATTCCCTATATCAATTAATCATACATATCAACATCAATTTCTTATTTCCTTTAATTTAAAAGCCCAGTGCGCCTTGTACACCTTGAGTGTGTTGAGCTATGGACTGCATTTTGCACTATTCCCAACCAATTCACGTCATAAAAAATCGTTTTTAGCTGACTCATGTTTTGTAGTTTGCAAATGTCACTGCACAATATGCAAGTTCTGGCTCTTAAAAACTCCATTCTATTGTAATGTATACTTTAAAGGTAACCACTATATTTGGTTATTTTCCTACTGTTCTGTTTACTTTGCACAAATGAATTAGTTTCTCACAAAGAACATTGTTTGTTGAAATATCATCTTACCAAAAACAAAACATTTCTAAAACAGCATAAATAAGCGCTCGGCTGTTACAGAAGTGAGGCTGCAGTTTTTGGTCCAGTCGACACTGATAAAAGTCACTTTAATTTTGCTGCTGTTTTTAAAATTATTGGCTGACTTAAAGGTTAACTGTCATCTCATCTGATGCATATGCACTCTGCTCTCGGGCCAAAACGCTCTTTGTCTGCGGAGACGCAGGTAAAAAAGTTTGAAAGAATTATGAAGCAAGGAAGTTGTAAATTATCACGTCATCTGTGTTCTTCTGCTCTGGCTTCAAACAGCCGCCCAAAGACTTTCATGTCTTTAAGAGATGTGTTAATAGAAGAACCAACAATCCACTTAATGCCCAAAGTGAAGGGTAGAGTCATTTTTACAAGTCCAGAGATGAGATTCTGCTTTCATTGCCCACATCACTGTAATGATTTAGTACCAAGTCCTGCCAGTCCTTTGTCACTTGGGCACTGCAATCTTTCTCTGTCAGTTGCCAGGGGGGAGGACTGAGATTCAGTTTTTCCAATAACGCTAAATGCATCGCCAACAGCGCATGGTCCAATAGCTCATGAATATGAATATACATATAAATAGACAAGTTGAGGAGGCGGATGGATGTTGGCCTGTCACTTTTGCCTTGCCGAACATCTCCACTGAGGGTAAGTCATGTCCTGGATCTGCAACACAACCAACTTCCCTCAAAGTCAGACCAGGCTTCCTCTCCTCTCTCTTTCTCTCTCTCTCTCTCTCTCTCTCTCTCTCTCTCTCTCTCTCTCTCTCTCTCTCTGTCTCTCTCTCTCTGTCTCTCTCTGTCTCTCTCTGTTACTTTGTTAAAGCCGCTGTGCATATTGCTGTTTTATTTTCTAGCCCCAAATTAGATCTCTGTCATTAGCATGAGTTTAGCATCTCTTTAATTAACAGTTATCCAACAATCATGATCACAGTCAGAAAAGTGACAGAGAAACGACAGGAGGGCGGAGGAGGAGCTGCAGCACGATGACAAGTGTGAACTTTGTACTAAACTGTATTAATATGATGTTTGTTTGATGAGTCAAACACGCCCAAACAGCTGTTTCATACAGAAGTCCACCTGCATCTGGGTAAATGTAATCTGAGACTGTTACAACTCAACTATAGAACGTAAATCTGAGATGTTTATCTTGTGATATGATAGATAACTCCACTTCATTGCAGCTTGTATTTTATTTATTTATTTTTGGCCATGATAATGTGCTGTGGAACAGTGTGACAGTAAATGACACCCCAGTACAGCAGACACCAGCAGTACTGATATGCATTTTATCTACTCCCAAGATGTCCTTGCTCTTTGTCGAGACTGTCCTTTCAAGATGGACAACAACATCAGTTATGTCCAGGGCCCTAAAACAATATCTGTTCAAGTGACAAAGCCCTCCAGTGGCTGTGGTAATTATGACAGGGGCAAAGACAGAAATTTGGTGATGTCAGGAGGAGGAGGTCAGGGTGGATGGCTCATCATATTCTGGACTTTCACACTGGTGATTGCTCTTCATTCCTTGTTTCAAACATGTTTTTTTCTAAACCTAACTCTTTTGGGTTTTAGAGGGTGCAGACAAATGATGTCATACTGCCGACAGGGACATGAGAACAGAAGACAATTCAGCACAGACAAACAACACAGTTCACTTTGGAGGATTTGTTGTCTTTTTGTTTTACGGTGGTTGTTTTGTGATTGCTGACTTGTGATTTCTTAGTCGAGTTTTCCTGCCATCAGTTTACTGCTAGCCAAGCTAGCCATCATACTAACTATCTGAGGCTAATGTGTTGCTAAGACATATTCAAGTATACTATAACAGACTGTATTAGTCAGCTGTTTAATGCTGTTATGCATCTGACTCTTGTGGGGTCTGGATCATTACTGTTATATTTTCGACCTATAGAGACATAATGCTGCTGGTTTGCTGGTCATACTTTCTGATTACTGTTGTTAATCCAGTTTTTTTGTTCCGATAATAATTGATTGTTATTATACCTTTGGTCTAATAGCTACTGTATAGTATATCATCTTTTGTATATATATAGTATATCAACTTTTGTTTTCCATTACTGTTTTCACAGTTTCACAACTGCCTCTAGGAAAAACTTCATCGCTGTCTTCAACCTTCATTAAAGGTATTTAACTTGCTGTGTAGGTGTTCACTTAAACGCATAGTGAGGGCAGAGCAATTAGCACAACTGATAGAAACAACGTTACAATGTAAGAGCAAAATTCTATCAAACCAGTATTATAATCAGTATTAAGATCATTCAGTTTCTCAGATCATGACTCCTTCCCAACGCTGTGTACCCTCTGAAAATGCAGCACTATGCCATTTGATGAATGAAAGGAAAAGTCCTGTGAAAGACCTATAAAGAGGTATTGCAGTCATCTTTGTGAGATTGACCATAAAAGCTTTATTTGAAGCTCCTCAAACAACTTCTTGTTCGATGTAATATAAGTCTCACACTCTGAAATTTAAGATTTATCTTCTGAAAAAACCTATGAATTCCTGTCACTTCATGTTTGTTGAGACGCTCTTTGAAAAATGTGAACATTAATTGTATACTTTGTTCAAGAAACATGCTGGAGGTGATGCTAGGGGTTGACAAATTCAGAAAGTGAAATGGATGCCTCACAGATTGAAGAAAAAATATCCATTGTATCTAAAAAATCACCTTCTAGCTCTGTGAGAATCCTTTATTGAACTGGCAGGGATCAACAAGTTGTAAAACCACTCAATCCTCTAAATAAAAGAGGAACTTTATTGTGAAATGTATCTGTTGGTACACCATTCGAAGCTTATGGTTCGAGCATTCTTCTGGGGAAACTACATGTATTGCTCTTGTCATACCTGTCCAGCACACAATGCAAGAAGCAGCTCTGCTTTGTTTGTCAAGACACTCACCAAACTCAGCTCTCCAACTCCTGGTTTAACTCCCACACTGTCACTATCTGGCTCGCTTCTCCACCGCCGTGGGAGTATTAACGCGTGACATCTACAATGGCCTTAACACAACACGCCGAGATTGAGTTCCTTATGCTGCCTGTACGCGTCTCTTCTTACCTTCACTCTGAGTTAAGCCAACCCCACTGCTGGGAAAGAGATGTGACAAAACCAGGGGGAAGGGAAGTGGAAAATAAGGCAGAGCCAAAGCCGAGCTGCCACTCAGCGACAGGCGTTTTGACAATCATAGGCTGTCATCACTTTCTGATCAGACCTGTCAGCAAGAAATGCGGCAATAAGACAGTGCTGCAGAAGGAACATCCGCATGCCCCCCCACCCCACCCCCCCAAACACGCACACACACCCCACCCCCATTACTGCACACACATACACACACACAGATATTCAGAGTTATGTTATTTATGTACACTCACATCACACCGAGATGTGCAAACACATCAAACATGTCAGAAAGTGCTACGTACCGACCCTAAGAATAAAACTGGTTTGGTTACACACTATGCAGTGAATTGGCTGCGCTCTCTGCCAGTACTGCAGGGATATCCCAAAAAAAAAAAAAAAAGGCAGCACGCAGTGGCATGACAGCTGATGGAGGAAAAGTATTTAACATGGAACTAGTTAAATAATTTCAATACTGAGTGTATATGTGCAGTTGTGGCTAGCAGTCATGTCCTATCAAGCCCCTAAGTGCAGTTTTTTCACTGTAGAAATGGTGAATTGAGAGTAAATCAAACACTCAAGTCTCTTGTTGTAGTAGTTTGCTCCCTGTCTATGGTACAGTGTTTAATGCTGGAAACCAAAACCAAAATCTGCAGCAGTTTGAAAACGAAATGGAGCTAAAACAGAACTATGAGGAAAACTGAGAGACTGGTAGAAAATTCCATTCAATAGATCCAATTATTATTCTCTGTCCAAACAGAGAAAAACAAGAAACAGAGAAATGAAATAACATCTGTCATGTCATCTGAGTCTAACTGCCAGTCAGAGGAGCCAAGCTGCCATCTGCGTGAGTGATGGAAATGAAAGGGAAGCTCAAAAGCGTTTTTTGATTTGAATTATTTAAAGACACAAAGTGGTGGGAGGACATTGTATTGCTGGATTCAACATTCTTCTTTTTTTTTTTTTTGGTTTGTTTTTTTTATTTTACTTCTGTTTTTGACCAGCTTTTAGACTTACATATGAGTTAGTTTTATACAATACATTATCAACTAAATTTCGTGTTTCAGGCTGAAAGATTTCATATATTTTTGTATGTACACATTTAGACAAGATCCAAAAGAGAATCTATTGCTTCTTTTAAATTAGGATTGAATTAAAACACAGTAAGCTGCAAGAAAAACACAGGCTGATCGCAGGAATGATGCTGTGCCTTAAATTTGTCATTGCAGTTTGTGACATTAGAAAATACATACAAAAGCAGCTGTTACAACATGGGGTCAACATGTTCTCATATCACCTACAGCCTTAAATACACTGACTGATTGTGGAAAATATGTTTATATTGTATTTCAAAGCAGAAAAGTTAGGATTTGTTGTGTTTAAGACAAAAGGTTGAGTTTCTACAACAATTTGAAGCATCAAAAAGCCTGAGCTGCAAAATCATGTATCGCCTATTCTGTAATTTCTTGTCTTTGTGTAGCTGAACATCTCATCACAGTGTTTTATTCAAACCAGTGAGGACATCAAGAGAGACTCCAATGCGCCGCGTACTGTATGTTTATTTGTGCTGCTGCTGTTTCTGTCCGACTGCTCCTTTCATTAGCCGTTCATCTGTCACTGCTGATAATCATTATCACACTAAGTGCTACTGGAGCTGGACAATTACTGTGCAGCACTGAGAGACATCAGAGGGCCTGACTGGCAGCTGTCAACTTACTCCTAATGACGTCTGAAATGAAACACTGAATGGTCTTAACATTCCGGTCATATCATTATAAAGTGGTTTAGACAGTGAATTAAACAATAGAAGAAACTTTTTTTTATGTCAATCTTTCATCTCAGCTTTAATTTTTTTATGGTTGAAATGATGATTGGATTAACTTTCATGATTAGCTTTTAAAAATATCATAATATTGTACTGTATTATGATAGATTTTTTTTATCTTCGTAACATTTTGTATGATGAAAAAGTCGATTGCAGTAGTTAAAGAATGTTTATTATTTGCCACTGAGCTGCCATGAAAAACATGAGACCATTTGCCTATTACACTCATATTACATTATGAGATTATACAAAATGTCTGCTCACTGACACATAGATATGTTTTCTTATTTGTAGTCTCCTTCTAGCTGCCGGGGATCCATGGTGGAAAAATTTACTTTTCGCTCGAAATCAAGGTGGTGGAAGAAAAAAAAGAAGAAGCTAGTCCTTCCTGCCAAACTTCACATAATTAGAAACATCTTTTCCCTGAAGCCGTGAGCCTGCCTCGACCCAAAAGCTCCACACACATGACCTGAATCACATTTCTGACCCATACACCCGGCCCCCCTCCCCTCTCGCATCCCCACAAAGTTTACTGTGCACCATTGTTCTGCAGGATAATTATGACAAGAGAGGAAACAAGAAAGCAGGAGGGAACAGTCCAGCGCTGTGGCAGTCGAGGACGCATGAGGGAGTCCTCCTTGTCACCCTCCGAAGCCGCCGTCTGGTAGAAAACAAACAAAGAACAACAAACAGGACAACACACTGAGATGATCTAAATCAGTGCTCTTGCAACAGCTTCCAGTCCTGAAGCTTTTGTCTTGTTCTTGTGGTTGTTTTTGTTCCTCGCACAAACAACAAAACAAAACAAAACAAACAAACACAGCTCCCACAACCTTGTGCATGACTGTTAGCCTTCATCTTAGTTCTTTCTTCTCTTTTTCTTCTTCTTCCTTTTCAGCTCTTTTCCTCCCACTCAGACATCACTCCGACACACATCAGCATTGTGTAACTTGCCCCGCTGTTAGACGACACAGTGTTAAGTGCGCGGCAGCTGAGGACATGTTTGTGGCGGCTCTCGGTGTCAAGGTGTTTGCAGATATTAAGTGATTGTTGCACACAGACTAATTAAAAAGGTGAATTTCAAAAGCAGGAAATCAATATGCAAATGGTCTGTGTCTGCACCTCGTTTTCTGAAGTGGTGATAACAATGTGGCTCTAAGCTCTTCTCTTAACTGTAATTTTCTTGATCCACCGTGACAAACAAACAGAAACGATAATCCTATTATATTTTTAATGGCACGGTTTTGTTTTCTCAAGGCAGTCGGTGAGAGATGTTGTTTTCTTGTGTGCACTGTTTTCTTCACCGTCACTGACAGAACTTGAAATCAATTTTCAGCCACCTCTGTTTCAGTCTGCACAGTTTTTTCAGCTTCTTTTTGTTTTCATTGTTGTGACGTGTGTATGTCCATGTAGTGGTCAACTTAAGAGATCATGGTTTTCTTCTCCAGGGCAGAATTTACATTAAGTAGCTTAGCATCACTCTAGGTTATTATATATACTGCAATTTTTCATTACTGTGGGAAAGATACATCCATTTGTTTTGGAAGGTTTTCCAAACCTTGATGTTTGGAATATTCTGTTGTCTCTCTCAGTAAAGTACTTGACTTAATGTCTCTTCATGTGAAATGTTGTGGGGTTTTATCCACATGGTGCACTCTGTTTTATCAACCTCAAACCTAACAGGAATGTGTTTGTACCTCCGGCTGACAAGAAAGTCAAACTAAATATAATTCAACTGCTTCCCAGCACTATACATTAAAAGCATAAATAAGCCATCTGCAATAGTGGTAGAGTAAAAATTCACATTTCTGAACCTGTGCAGACCTTTAATTGTCTCTTTACTTAGTAGAAGCAATATGCAAATTTTAGTACTGTATGTATACAAAGTATTCAAACTTAGTATGTGGATGATATGATTTTGCATACAGTAGAAATCAGATGAAAACAACATTCTACAGAGGATACTAAACAGTATGCACAAATATAATATTACAGTGCTCACATCTTAACACACATTTAGAAACATTTTAAAACAGGTATGTGTAGAGTTTGATGACCCTTTATTTTCCAGCTTTTAAGACTCTAGATTACAGTAGCAGTTCATTTGGATTGATTAATTAGTCGGATTTGTACTAATTAGGGCCCGAGCAACGAGTTGCGTGGGCCCAACGGGGCCATGCAACGAGTTGCAAGGACCCTCTTGTTTTCGGTCTGTTTATTATTATTATTATTATTATTATTAGGGCCCGAGCAACGAGTTGCGTGGGCCAACGGGGCCATGCAACGAGTTCAGACCCTCTGTTTTCGGTCTGTTTATTATTTTATTAGGGCCAGCAACGAGTTGCGTGGGCCCAACGGGGCCATGCAACGAGTTGCAAGGACCCTCTTGTTTTCGGTCTGTTTATT
>NW_026115374.1:0-27396 GCF_001640805.2 Lates calcarifer
TATCTATACTATCCTTAAGGGCTGCGGGGAGCTGGAGTCAGTCCCAGCTGACACATATTTTTTATTTGATATGCATACTACTTAAGTTCAGACTTACCAGGGAGTATAGTTGTTCATTGTCTAAGCCTATGATGATAATAAAATGTTTTTTAGAGCATTTAAAGAACCTCACATCATGCACGCACGCGCACGCGCGCACACACACACCACACACACACACACACACACACACACACACACACAGATGCATATTTTGAACATTCTGCGTTTGCTCATTTCATGTACTTTTTCAGTTTTGGAGGCAAATGTCCATGCATGCAGCACATTTCTAGACCTCCTCGTAATGGACTTCATGTCAGATTTTGGAATTGAAATGCTAACCGTGGCAATGACGTTAGTACCGTGATACACATTCAAAGAAAGAACATATTATTTTGTAAGTTGAGAAGTGGCTTGTTTTATTTCTCTTCTTTGATACATTACGTTCCTTTAACTTTTTTGGTTTGTTTTTGTTTTAGTCTCCAGGAAGTAAAGGTGGGACAACTGTAGAGGCTCCATGAAACAACCAAACGCACAACACACACACACACACACACACACACATAAACACACCTCAAGTTCTTCCATAGCAGGGAAGGAAGCTAACGGAGCTACCCATGTCTGCTGATGAGAAGATAAAATGTTGGCACACAAATGTTGGATTGTGTGTGTTTGAGTGAGTGAGTGAGAGAGAGAGAGAGGGAAAGAGAGGGAGAGAGAGATGTGAAGATAGAGCTCAGCGGCACAGAAAGCAGTTCACACCATATATTACAGTTAGTCCAGTATTAACAAGCCCACTCCCTTCCTGCTATTCAAACCCTTTTTGACTTATGACCTGTGTGTGTGTGTGTGTGCAAGTGTTTGCCCATGTGTGTGCAAGTATGAGTCTATAAAAGAGAGAGAGAAAGATGGAGGGAGGAGTGAGAGCATGAAATTATAAGAGGGAAATAGGAGTACTAGATGCTGGCTGCAACATAATGTCCTTGCTGCATTAGAAGGGATTGGCCTCTATTAAAAATGTGAACTGGAATGCTCACAAGTTACACTTTAAGAAACCAGGAGACCTGTCAGCTGTTTTGGTCCTACCAGAAACAACAACAGTGGATAGTAATATTTCTCTATGACCCATGAAAAAAGATACCTGTATATATACTTGTGTGACTGTGATATAATTGATATAATTGATGTTTGGAATGGAATAAAAATCAAATGACTGACTTTTCCGTTTCTGATGTTAGCATATGAAACTGCAGATTGGATATAACTACTTTAAACCAAAACTAAAACTGAAATATGTGGTGCTGAAAGTAGTTAGTCTATGTTGCACCTACAGATACAGCACAGAGGGCTGTTAATAACTGAGTCAGACATTGGCACTGAAATCATAAAAGGCAGCCACTTAGAGTGAATTATTGTGGTTATTGTGTGCTAGCAGAGGGGATGACGACATTATAGCTGGTTGGTCGGTCTGTCTAACACTTTTGTCCAGAGCCACATATGTGAGGGTAGTCTGGTACAGAGGTGACCGTGAGCTCCTCCTTGGCCCATGGTTACACAAGGGCCTATCCACAGTCAGTTTATAATTAAATAGAGCAGAGATCTGTTGAACAGATACATCAGCCTGTTTCCAGGTACATGCACATTTTTGCTATTCTTTTTCCGCATCTGATACAATGTTCTATAAAGCTGCCTACACTTTAGTTTATTTTTTTAAATGTTTTTATTAACAATTCATTAAGTGACCACAATAATGTGAAAGTTGTGGCTTGTACAGTGACACCCAATTGTGCATTACCCCTCAGCTTTTTTTTTTTCTTCTTTGGTTTGGTTTAGTGGTTTTCAGGCAGTTACTTGCACCACCAGCACTGCCTGAAATTTTGTTGTTCCCACAAGGTACACAGTTTCCTTCTTATGTAACAGCCCCCTGTTGTAATCTGCTATTGTAATCATTACATTACAATCATTAAGTCAGATCAAGTTATTTCACAACTACCTCTCCTTAGGAATCAGGAATTTGGCTTGTAATGTTTTTTACACTATACAGCCTGAACTCAATTTGAAAAAAGCAACAAGTTGAAAAGGTCATTAGTTTTATACTGCAGGAGCTGCAGTGTAACCTGCCTCAGTCTGCCTCAACAAGCTGCTGATAGACCTGGAAAATCCCAAGACTGTGGTTCCCTTCAGTCTGTTTGTCACTTTTTTAAATTTTTATTTTTTGCATAAAAGTCAAATTTAAAAAGTCACATTACACATCAGGTTTTTATTTAGCTCATATGAGTGTGTGTCACCTGTGAGTCAATTCAGTCAGTCTACTAGCTGTGAATAATTGTGAATGAAAGCAGCAGAAATTAAAACCACCTGCTCGGACGTTCCGTGTGTGTGTGTGTGTGTGTGTGTGTGTCTTAAGTCCTAATATCAATATGCATAAAGTCATCTTGGAGGTGTAACAAGCTAACTCCAGACTGCATGACTTTACAGATAAAAGAATAACTGATAATGTGTGATGCTGAAACCACATTTAGTCAAAATCACTAGTTAGAAAACTAAACATTTAGTTTGCTGTTGTAACCATCTGTACACTACATCCCTGTCTGTCTCCTTGCATTCCTCCCTCACAAATTAACCTGTTGCGTTACATATGTTTCTTTGTTAGGCTCAGCCAGTACAGGGTCTTGAAAACTGTTTTTTAAAGCAAAAAACATAACTAAGAAATAGATATTGAATACATATTATGTTATGAAAATGTTTTCAGTTTGTTTTTGTGATGTATACATCAGATGTTTATTCTGATGAAGTTGGAAAAGCATATGAATATACTAAACCTATTCAGATGGAGAGTCTTTCTGAGAAAATGTTCACAATCAATAGCCAATCACTGATCAGTTCTGGCCCTTAAAAAACCTGATTGAAGCATTCTTTATTAGAACTACTTCAGGTCGAGGTGTTAACAAAGAAAAGTATGTTTAATTTTATACATAAATAATGCTATAACCTGCAACAACAGCCTGAACAATGGATTTTCAAAAATTACTATTTGAAATTCCAGTTGCAACAACATAGATTGCGGACAAAATTAAAGAGAGCTGAATGAGAGTATTTGGTTAATATGAGTTTGAATAAAGGTCAGTACATGATGTATATAACATTGTTACAGTATGTATTCTGAAGCGTCTCAACTGTCTGACCTCCCTCTAACCCTGAACATGCCTATCAGCCAAAATGTTTTTCATGTAACATCTCTGAAGCACTCGCTGGCTGCAGTGATGTGTGTGTGTATGTGTATGTGTGTGTGTGTGTGTGTGTGTGTGTGTGTGTATGTGTTAGAGAGAGACAGAAACAGAGAGGCAGAGTTACTATTCCTCTCCTCTGGTTATGAAAACACAGCAACCGCCAGCACTGGCAGACACTTGGTCTAGCTAATATTAAATCTCTGAAAAACACACATCAATCTATATAAGGCCATTTATTCTGACTTCTAAACGTGGGAACGAAGCAGTCAATCACATGGGACATAAAACATTTTATGAACATGAACCTTTATTCATGGCAGATCACCTCTCACATTGTTGGTAGAATGTTTTCAGTGAGGTCTGTCTGCTGGACTCCGTGGGGATGTCCATGTTCAGGGAGGTTGTCATATCAAATATCTGACATCTTGATTCACTGTATTAAAATGCTGTGTGCTTAGTGGAGCATTTTAGCTTTAAACAAAGTTAGGAAAATATGCATGAGCACACATACAGAACAAGACAATATAGAAATATGTGACGCACTAACTGTTGTCTAATTATACATCATGAATGACTGAATTGGGGGCCCAAATGTGTGCCTGACCTTAAAACAACTTAAATATGTCCGAACTTCTTAAAGTTCTGCATATGGTGCAAAATTTATGCTTTGCACATGAAGAGTAAATGAACATGCCTCTGGTCATACTGCTGCCCTCACACCAAGGCTTTAAGCTAGCATAAGCTGCAGGAAGACACTGCTATGAGGCTCAAAGGCTAAGAAGATCCTGATTACTGCATTAGGTGAAGCATACATGATGATGATGTAGGTAAAGGGTATAATAGAGCTTGGAGAGGGAGGGGTGGGAGGAGCAGAGTGGGTTGCGCATGCTAGCGCTAGTTTGATCTCCAGAACCTGCACATTATAGCTTTAAGGAAATGAACAGCCAGCAGCATGTTTTTAGTATTAAATCTTAAACGAGCAACTACATGTTGGATTTTAGTAAAACACAGAACTCAAACAGTACGCACAGTATTAAAGACCATACACAACAGACAGTGTGTGCTCCGGTACACAGAACTGCCACCCTCGAGCATCTTTGTGTTTGACCAATAACACAGTGATAATCTGGTTGGTTCAGCTCTACACAGACAAATCACATTCACCATACCCTTATTTTCAATGTGCAAGTAACAGAGTGAAACACAGATCATTCTCCTGACTATTACACTGAAAAACACCTATCCAGATGTGCTGCTCAGCAAAAAACAGTGACACACTGGATTATAACATATGCACCAGTGATGCTGTGAGGGGCCAAAGGCCAAGGCACGTGCTTGTGAGCCTTGCCCACAGCTTTTATGTGGACTGTTGCTGGCTGAGATAGAGGAAAAAGATTCTTAACCCACCCTTTCAATCTGAATGTATAGGTTTACTGAAGAGGGCTCAAAGTGGCTGTTTAAACATCAGGACAGTGGGATTGGAATTTGACTGGTTATCCCTTGTTAGTATTCAAGATCCAGATTCTTTGTTGTTTGTATGGCTGCCTGTCTGTCATGATTCACCAATCAAAGGTTGTAGAAAGAATGTTGTTTTGAAAGAAGAAAATAGTGCCATGAAAACTGTCAAATTGCAAAATAAAATTTGATTACTGACCAGTGTTCGCTTTGACTGTGTTACATGGACATCTTCCAGGCCTGACATCTCTTGAGGGGATGTTTGATCAGATCACACATACTGTGCCAGTCAGCAAGCTGTATTGTAGCTTACCATGCTTAGCAACAAGACGTTATCTCCAGGAAACAAAAACCAAACCACTCAAAGCTCCAAAGTGCTTCCAGACACCTCAATGTCACAACTCTTACTCATACAAACCTGTGGCCAACAGAATTTGACAGGTCCTCCCAAATATTCACCTTCATGAACCCAGTGAGTGGGTAATGAGTCAAAAGTCAGAGTAAACATTTCTTTTTTGTGTGCTATGGATGTTGCATTAATCTACAGAACAAAACAGCGTTCAATGACCCTTGAGGTTTGTCTCAAGCCAAATGTGGCTACATAATGGCACATGTTGGTCTGAACAAGTACTATCAGCAATTTGACATGTGTACTAGGAGGTAATTGTCTGAACTGAGATTTAAAACAAAAAACAGTGATGCTGAATTTAAGTAAAAACCTACACAAACACTAGTTGCCTTGTGCTGCACTGCTGCCTGCTAATGCAGCACAAAACACCTTTCTGTTAATAATAGCTAAATGCTGCCATCTTGTGGTCGTATTGAAAAATTACTAGGGGACACAATGACATTTGGTTTTAAATCTTTTGATAACCCCCCAGAACAGTTGCTCCTAACCCATTTTGAGTCCCAGAAACAACCAGAATTTCTATGCTGGAATTTCTATGCTGGAATACTTCTCAGGTTTGCTGTGCATCACCATGTTTTGGGAAATGTTGAGAGGCAGGGATGCCCTGATCACATTCACACAATTACACATTAACACTTTGAAGGTACATCAGCAGTGAGCAACTCCTTCTTACAAGAAGGTGAAAGTGTGACAGGTCAGGAGTTACCTCCTCCCATAGCTGTAAAACATTTACTGAGGCTTCATTTATTTTTATATCCTAGCCATGGCTATACAGAACATTCATATCTTTGATAGCGGAATAAAAAAAAAACCTTGTAGTCACACTACACTGAAATTACATTTATACTCAAGACTGTAACAGCATATGTAGACTAACGCTGTTATTTGACTATGACTATGCTGTTACTACTTAATTACTAAGTTACTTAATTATTTTGTTAGTATTAACGCATCCAGGGATTGCCATAGCTACCATATCTTAAGACAGAATACCTTCACCAGTTTCAGTTTACACTGATTATCACCAGTATAGACATTTGAAATGTACTTAGTTACTTTCCACCACTGACTCACCCCAATATCAAATGTTAACATAACTTGGAGACTCTTATCTCATTATTGATCTGGTTAAAATTATCAAAACATACGTTAAAAAAATATTGTGAAATGAAATATCAGATGATAAAAGATTTTCCAGGTGTGTTCCTCAGAATAATGTGTTCTGAGGCTCTGTTCCTCGTGCTGTTTTTTTTTAATGTTTGGATCAATCTCTGTTTCACTGTGCCTGCTCCTTAGCTCCTCTCTCAGCCTGCTACTCTGCCACAGCTTTCCACTCACTCTGCACTCAGCCCAGCCCCCTCCTCAGCCCCATTCCACTCTGCTCCGACTCATCAGCCACCGACATCCCTCAGCCCTTAGCTCTTACGAGCCATCACCTATCTCCCTCTTGAGTATTTGCAATGAACCATTCTTAGATTCATATTTTGTGTCTGTGCTCTACATTTTGGTCTGCCTCGTTTATTCCAAGATTATTAATAGCAAAAGGAGAATTTTCTGGATTTACAGAACTAACTCATTCTTTCCTGTCAACTTTAAAAATGTTTTGTTTTTTGTTTTCGTCACCGAATGCACATATAATTAAATAAAAATGCATAGACTGCCCTTTGGCTTCACAATCACAACAGCATGTTTTGCTATCATATCTGAAGACGGATAGAAAGTCCTTACCTTTGCTAATGTGACAGAGTGACTCAGCAATAATGAGAGCGAGAGATGAGAATGTGATTTTATAGCTTATGCTTTCATGTTCTTTTTCCAGTTTCTGTTTATAGCCAAACATATTACTTAGAGTCAGTTCACACTTTTCTTGACCAGTAGAACATTTTAACACTTTTTGACTCACTGGCACATGTAGGGACTCGGGTCATTAAAATATGACTTTCCACTTTGGGCTGTCAGTACCAGATCAGGGAATACAATTAAAGAGGCTGTCAATTAAACAACTGGAACTTGATGCAGAACAGTTGACCCCAGAGCAGTGTTAAACAGACTTTAAGGATAAAGACTTAAAAAAATGTAGACAAAACACTAAAAATTGTGAACATGAACCAACAATACAGTTTTAAGGGTAACAGTGAGCAGTCTTAGAAATAGCAGCAACAACTTGAGTGTAAACAATTCACAGTGTATTTTTATACCAGTACCGGTCATAGCTGTCTATCCATATGCACATCCTCATGAACACAATATCTCAGTATTGTGTGTGTGTATATATTATATATATATATATATATACAGAGAGAGAGAGAGAGAGAGAGAGAGTATATCGTGTTAATCTCTATTGTATTTTGTTCTCATCTCCTTTTTATATTTATTGATCTGGACTATTTTATATTTTTTGGGCGGCTATTTCATGTTATCTGTGCTGTCATTCCAAGAGCTGCTAAATAGGGTTTCATTGTTTTGGAAACAGTGACAATAAAGATCTATTTTATTCTGTCTATTCTAGTGGAGCCTTGCAGGAATTTCTCCAAATTTGGTACAAAAACTCACTAGGACTCACAGATGAATTGATTAGAATTTGACTGTCAAAGGTCAAAGTCACTCTGACCTAACAAAACACATTTTTGGCTATAACTAATGAATTGACACATTAATTAATTGCAAATGCAGTTGAAATTCTAGTTTCAATAAGATTTTTTTAATGTGATTTTTGTGCTAACTAATTATTTATTGTAGATCTGATGTGATGTGTATCCTACCAGCCTTTAACAGGTCCAACGCTTTCTCTGCAGCCCGCAGTAACCTCCTGCCCCTTCGGCCACTGCAGCCATGACAGGTCCCCCGACGAGCTCCTAGAACATTATGAAGAAGCAAGTACTTAAGTACAGGAAGTATATACATCCTTTTTTTTTATTATCCCTCCCTCCCTCAGGAACTTCAGTTCAGGTCAGTTCAGTTTAAGTTTCAACCGTGTTAAAAACATGAAGAAACACAATTTGTTACCCAGGTCCAACAACGTACAGAATGAATAACAACATTAAAATAAACAATAACAGACTCTGTAATAATTAATTAAAAGAACACAGTATTAATAGCAAACACATTGTATAATTAGAACACATTGTAAAGACCAAGCAGCATATAGTGCATATAGCCACATGCAGTCATAGCAATACAAAGTGCAGATGGTAGACTTTAAGGCAGAGAGTTCATAAGCCTCACAGCTTCTGGGAAGAAGCTAAAGTGCAGCTGTTCTGGTTTTAATGCTGTGCAGCCTCCTGCCTAAGGGGAGGTGGATGAACAGTGTGTGCTGGGTGGGTGGAGTCCTTCATGATACAGGATGCTCTGCTTCTGCACCTGCTGACATAGCTTTCCTCCAAGGAAGGAAGGCTGCTGTTGGTTATTCCTTGAGCAGATTTAACCACCTGTTGCAGTCCGTAAGTTCTTCCACCTCCTGCCTGTGAACAGACTCATCGTTTATGGAGATCAGTCCGACCCCAGCCGTGTTATCTGTGAACTTCACTATATGATTGCTCGGATACCTTGCAGAGAAATCATGTGTGAGGAGTGTGTACTGCAGAGAGCTCAGGACACATCCCTGTGGGGAGCTGGTGTTGAGTGTGATGGTGGAAGATGAAATGCCATGGATCTTAACAGACTGTGGCAAATCAAGTCCACTCTGCCCTCACCAGTTGCTGCTTCTCTGAATACCTGCCAGTTAATGCACTCAAAACAGTCCTGGAGCATAGAGACAGCTCCACTGGGCCAATGGTGGTCCTCTGTGTGGGCCTGTTGTGAGCAGGAACCAGCAGGATGGAAATGTGGTCAGAGAAGCACAGGTGGGGGCGGGGCACCGCCCTGTGCACCTCCTGTCTGTTGGCGTACACGCGGTCCCGCCTATTTTTTCCCCCTGGTTGCCAAGGAGACGCGCTGGTGAAAGCGCGGCAAAATGTCCGTCAGTTTAGCCCGGTTAAAGTCTACTACTACCACGAAAAAAGCCTCCGGGTGCTTGGTCTGGAGCTCACGGATATGTTCATGTAGCTTTCTGAGTGCTAAGCTAACGTTAGCACTCGGCAGGTAAAACGGCCGGCATTTCAGCGACAGACATCCCACAAATTCCGAACAATGGCTACTCACCGGACTACAGCTTGTGTACCAGCATTTGTTGATGTAGACATAGAGGCCCCATCCACGAGAGTTCCCCGACAGGTGGTTACGGTCGGCTCGGAAGAGGAGTAGCCCGTCGATCCGGTAAGATGAGCCCTCGTCGCTGTTGTTGTTGAGAAACGCACAGGACCATGTACAGCATTTCACTGTAGCTACCCAGTTGGAGTCGCATTATATTCAACTGTTGTCTAACGAGCGGACGTTAGCCAGAAAGAGAATTTGAAGAGCTAGCCTTTAGCCTAGCTGGCAAGACGGCCCGCTTTCCTCGCTTCTATATCCGTACAGGCTGCTTCCTCTTTTCCGCTTACCTTCCCACCACCCTCCAAGTTCGCTACCAACTTCTGCCCCCCCCCCCCACGACCCATGACCCATGTGGAAGGACCCCTTCACGTGGGCCGTTTGACCTCTGACCTCTTTATTGCGGGAGAAAATAAAAAAGAGAACTCATTTAAGGTAATAAAAAAGAATAAATGAAGTAAATAGGTGAAGAGACAAATATATCAACATTTCATACACTAGTGATAACCACTAACCAAGGATTTGAAGTTTTAGGATGACAATTATGTCAATTTATTTATTATAATAATATATATTTATTATATTACGAAACATTGCGTTAGCCAATCTATTTCAGAGAAATAGATGTTTATGGATGGTGGCTTCAGTGCGCACAATGCCACTAGTATAAATATTGTGAGACGCTGCTTGTAAAAGTAAACTTAACGGGAACGATTTTTTAAATTTATTATTATGAATATTCATTAAGTTACATCATTACAGACTTTTACCGTAAATAACTGCTCTCGGGACGGTTTCTGTGTCCCAGATATTTTTACCAGATAAATCTGAAATCTGTGGGACAGCAAAAGTCCCGAAGGGCATTTACGTTTAGATCTCACTAATCCTGTCGCGGTATATAAAACAAACATAAATTATTAATAAAGATACCGCGACTGTGCCAAGTGCGTAAAATGCGCACAGCACTAAATGTGGAGATACACGTATCGATCTCGCTGTTGCTTTGTAAACTTGAGATATAGCTGGAATAAAAGTCAAAACCATCCCATGAACAGTTAGTAATAAATGAACTTGTCATGTCGATTTTATGTCAAAATGTGGCAAAAACGTGTATAGGTAAGGCTGACCCCATAAGGAGCCGTTCATATAAAAACTGAGACTAGTAGCAGACAGGTTTGACCGAGGCCGCAGTCCGAGCTTGACTTGATCTCAGGTCTTTTACAGGTTAATTGAATGGAACTTTGGATCACACAGGTGAGATGTGACTGTATAATCACACGTGAACATGGACGTCATGGATTCCATGGTTGCTATGCAAGGCGCATCATATGTATATATATATATATATATACATATATATGACCAATCATTTAAAAACAAACAAAACCTCCAGCGCTCAGGAAAGTTTTCACAAGTTTTGCTCGCCAGTTTCTTCCAAAAATATTGCTTCTACCGAGGACTTCTCACATCTACCAAGAACTAAAGAAGCACTGAGACTGACAACAGCGACTACTCAAACTTCCGTCATGGAAAATGTGAGATTTGAACACTTTGAAAGCCTGTAGTGTTTTCTGTGTATTTTACAGTAGACACTTAGAAAACTGACAAGGTTTACCATGATCTCTGCCCCCATCCCAGGGGTCACATGCTTTATAAAATATATAATTGCAATGAAGTTACAATGTTGCATAAAATATATTTAAGTTGATCCATAAATTGTAGAGAACACAAATATCTGTGTACACCTATAGGCCTGCACCTGTTAAACACAGTGTAGGGGGTCATTAGTTTACTGTTATGATCCACACTGTCAGTATTGGACTGTACTGACACCAATAATCTAAAAATACCCAATATAAGCAATATCACACATTTGTATCATCTAGCTCACAGCTTGGATAATTGAGTGGCGCTATAGTTAGTATACATGTATAATTCCCAGCAGATATGTAATGTTACATTTTCAGACATTATAAACAGTTGTTATCATTTAAATCGATAGGTATTTGGAAACATACAACTATTAAGCACATTATTAACTGACAGGATAGGGGCCTTAAAGTTATCCCCCATCCTCCCCTCTGAATTACCAGACCTTGAGGTTGTTTTCAAGAAGGCCCTTTGTATCTGTTTTCAAGACTTTTGTTGTTTTAATTCTGTGCTTTCATGATGCATATTCCCAAATTAATGAGTTTGATGTGTTATATAACTGCACAGACAGTGTGAGGTTTGGGGTTAATGGGGGCCCAGCACTGGATTTTTGGTCTTTGGGCCTCAAGCAGTTTAATTCAACCACGTTTATTGGGAAGTTTTAGGGAACAATGAAGAGAAAAAGTCAATGTTGGAAAGTTCATTTACTCAAATACTGTGTTACAATCATGAGGTTCTCTACTGTTTCTATTTTCTGGTACTGTACTTTACTACATGTCAGAAGTAAATATTGTACTTTTTATAAAGTTACTCATTACTTTATGTGTTATATGTTACAAAACATTTGATCAACATATAACTTATGATTGCTCTTTAAAGACTGAACAACCCATTTTTATGTAAGGTATTTAAAATTAGCTGAACCTTTACCAACTTACAGAAATACTCATCTTGCACATTTATGCATCAAGGCTGTTAAAGTAATTATATAATTATATAATATATATTTATATATATTGCTGATAACACTTCTGTAGTTTTACATTTAAATATATGACTTACTTTAACTTAAACTGAACTTGTAGAGCCTCATTCTAAAGTGTGTGTATTGTTGCAGTTTGTTGTGCCCATCCACCTTAGAGACCACACCTACTCCAAGAGCAGGAGAACCTCTGCACGCCAGGCAGAGACCGCAGGGAGCCACAGACTCGGCCCCAATTGTCCATGCTGCAGGGACTCTGAGGTTAGACATCTAAAGAAAAGACCAAATTGTTCCTTCATTCACTGTTGAACATTTCTATTAAGAGAAAACTTTTAGTTCATTTGTAGTGTAGTCCTCTGTAGTGCTTCTGATGTAGCTCTTGTCACATTGTAAAAAAAATGCTGTTAATAAGTATGAAGTTTTCCAGAGCCAGACATCCTCTCATGTGCTGCTGATCTTCCCCATGTGCAGAATTCCATCCCCCAGCCCCAGTGCTCTGCTGCCACCTCCAGACTTCCCAAGAAGAGGAAGAGGAGCTCCGAGCCCCATCCTGCCGAACCTTCTGCTCAAGCCCCAGGGAAGGTGGATCCCATCCAGAGGCCTCGGTCTCCCATTTCACCTGCTGACCTGCCACTAGTCTCCACTCTGCCACCCAGCCCTCTACCCTCTACTGCTATTACTCAGCCCACCTCCACTGCTGTATACCCTGGCAGTCCTGTGAAGATACATAACTACTCAGTTGAAGAGTATCAGAAGATCTATCACGAGGTCGTTGATGATATGCTCCGGTATGTTTGTCTTTTAAAAAGAAAAACTCTTTCAGTCAGATCATTTCACATTCATCAAATCACTCAAAAATCTTGGTTGTTCACCATTATTCAATTTCTGTTTCTTCCTCCCCGCACAGGTACAAGAGTGGCAGGGCTCGTCCATACAGTTTGGAGCTCGGACGTTGCATCAAACAAAAGCTCTGGGACAGACTAAATTGTCCCATGTTTTCAACGTCGGCTAACGAAGATGGACCCACGCATGTGAACGTGTCATACGGGGCTGGAATCTATCCTCCTCATTATAATGTTGACACTTCTGGAGAACCAGAACCTGGAAGGGCACCACATAAAAAAGCTAAGAACTAAAACTACACTCAGTTCTTAGTTTAAAGACTGTGAACAATGAAATACATTGGAACAGTCAACTGTAAATAGTTCATGTATAATAGTTAATAGTCCATAGTTAAGAGTTAAGTATTAAGAGTTAAGAGTTAATAGTTTTAAGAAAACAGCAGCCTCTGTTAGTACACTCTTCAATCTGCCTCAACCAACAACCACCTACCATCATCTAAAAGGACACAAACAACTTGTGCAAGCCAGCTGAAGCATCACATTCCATCCTCCACCTACAGCTTCAGCCTCCACCTGTAGCTACAGACGAATCTCCAACTAAAACGTCTGGAAGCTAAATTACCTTCCTCACTCCACCCTCTACCGACCAACCATCGTCGGATTTAAACTCTGCCTCCTCACTACAACAGCCATCTGCTGCTCTAGCCTCCACCTGCAGACAGCAGACAGCTGAGAAAAGACTCTCCACCTGCAACCAACAATGACCAACTGAAATGCCACACTCCATCCTCCACCCACGGCATCAGACTCTACCGGCTACAGACGAATCTCTACCTAAACCGTCTGGTAGCTAATCCTCTGCCTACATCCTCATGTGTAGAGCTGCACCCTGGAATCCGCCACCCAGAGGGTTGGGCTGAGGCTGTCTACTAGAAACCTGCAGTATTACCTCCACCTGAAGATTCCTGCAGACAGCTACAGTCCGATCCTCCATCTGCCTCTGACGGTTGGATTCATCTCCATGCTTCAACTACACATGTAAGTGGAATAATAACACGTTTCCAGTCCTTTATTTGTTTCTGTTTTGTCAATCCAAATTAATGTTTGTTCCCTTCCTTCTTTCAGGATGTTATCAGCAGAGCTGTGTCATGGTCTTATGGATGTGGCCATTTCCAGTATCTCCACCCCACCTCCAGCCTCTGCGAGGCAGCAGAAGCACAATATTCCACCCACAGCTTCAGCCTGCACCTGTAGCTACAGATGTTTTTCCACCTAAAACATCTGGAAGCTAACCGAACTGCCTTGCTCCACCCTCCACCGACCAACCACCGTCGGACTCCTTACTACAACAGTGATCTGCTGCTCTACTGCCTCCACCTGCAGACAGAAGACAGCTGAGACCATCTACAACCGATTGTGACCAATCTCTACCTACAGCCTCTGCTGGGAATCTGCAGCTTTCTTCATCCCCAGATTCAAGCAGATGGCCATAGTCTAACCCTTCACCAACAGCCACTGCCGGCCATCCACAGCTTCCTCCACCTGTAGATTCTGGCAGACAGCTGAGGACACTTCCTACACATACATCCTGCTAGCAACATCATCTGTTGTCTCCATCTTCTGATGTCTGCAGCAACCTGACTACCACACCTACTATGTCAGAAACTGCTAGAAACTGCATGTAAGTTCAACATTGAGACATTTCTAGTCCTTCATTGGCTTCTGTTTTGTATAATCTCAGGCAAATGTCAGTTGGTTGATCAAAGATATTTCTGTTTCAGGTGCCAATCAAGTCCAAGCTGACATGTCTCCTGTGGACCGCCTGTAGACCACCTACAGCCTCTGCAAAAGCCTTGTTATACTACTTCCATCATCAGACTCTGGCAGCTATAGTCCAAGCCTCCACCTTCAGCCTCCTCTTGCAAGTTGCAGCATTCTCCACCTGCAGATTGTGGAAGTCAGCTAAGGCCATATCCTCCAGCTACATCCTCTGCCAGAAATTTCAACTGGGACCTCCACCTATGCAGTCCCGCAGATTGCTGCAACCTAAATCCTCCACCTCTGGGCTCTGCCAGCATCCTGCAGCATCCTCCACCTGTAGTTTTTGCCAAACAGCTCTCCACCCACATCCTCCTCCTGCAGCATCCACTGTGACCTCCACCTGCAGATCTTTGCAGATGGCTTCAACCTGATTCCTCCTCCACCGCTTACTGCCTCTGCAAAATCACCTCCACCATCAGATTCTGGCAGACAGCTTTAGCTCGACCCTCCACCTACAGCCTCCGCCAGAAACCTGCAGAGGATAGAAACTGCATGTAAGTTTAATAACACATTTTCAGTCGTTTATTTGCTTCTGTTTTGTATCATCAAGATGGTCCGAGAAACATCAAACCTTTTTCTGTTTCAGGTTCCAAGCTGTGTAACCTGGATGATATGTCTTCTGTGGACCTCCTAAAACACTTTGAAGACACAGAGGTAAGTCACACGTTTGTCACCTTTAATATACTTTAGCAAACTAAATAACTCTGTATGTAGAAATTGTCACTTTGAATTAATGCTTATTTTATCCCTCCCTCTTCTAGGATGCCCTCAGCAGAGCTATATCACCAACTTGTGGATGTGGCCATTTCCAGAGTCTCCACCCCACGTCCAGCCTCTGCCGGGAATCAGCAGCTTCCTCTACTTGCAGATTTTCGAAGCAGACAGCTGAGGCCCTGACCTCCACCTACAGCTGAGAACACACACTCTGACTAAATCTTATCTGAATTCTACTTCAATCTGCAGTCTGCTCCATCCAAATGCAGCCCCAAACTCCACCTAGCAGTTTAGTTAGCTTACAGAGGTTTTCAGTGGAAATGTGCCTGTTGCTGTTTGACAGACTCTGCAGGTGGAGGCTGAGGCTGTAGGTGGAGGGTGGAACGTGGCACTTCAGGTGGTTTGCAGATGTTGTTTGAGTCCTGGCAGATGATTTAGTTGGTGGTTGAGGGTCATCTAACAGTTTTTTGTTAGAAGCTGCACTTACTGATTTGCCATCTTACATTTGCAGGTGGAGGAAGCAGCAGGTGTCAGGTGGAGGCTGTAGATCGAGGTTCAGGCATCAGCTGCAGGATGATGGCAGAGGCTGGGGGAGGAGGAGTTAGCTTGCAGAAATCTGCAGGACTGTACAGGTGGAGGTCACAGTGGAAATTTCTGGAGAAGGATGTAGGTGGGGGGTTTGGCTATGTTCAACAATTGACAGGTGGAGGAGGCTGCAGGTTGCTGGGAGAGGCTGGAGGTGGAGGCTTGGGCTATAGCTGTCTGACACACTCTGAAAAATGGCAAATCAGTAAATGCAGCCTCAACCACCACCTAAATCATCTGCCAGGACACAAACAACATCTGCAAACCACCTGAAGTGCCACGTTCCATCCTCCACCTACAGCCTCAGCCTCCACCTGCAGAGTCTGTCAAACAGCAACAGGCACATTTCCACTGAAAACCTCTGTAAGCTAACTAAACTAGGTGGAACTTGGGGCTAAATTTGGATGGTGCAACTTCCACTGTGACCTCCACCTACACATTATTGCTGACAACCTCATTCCTCCACCTCCAGTCTCTACCAGCATCCTGCAGTTTCAGGCAGACAACTGAGGTCTGAACCCCTAGCCACATCCTCTGCAGCCTTCATCTGCAGATGCTTACAGATAGCTTCCTCCACATACAATCTCTGTTAGAAACCTGCAGCTTTCTCCACCTGCAGATACTGAAAGATGGCTTCAGTATGAATCTCCACCTCCACCATCCTCTCCTGACCAGCTAATGAGCCACGCCTTCCACCCTCCATCTGCCTCTGACAGTTAGATTCGTCCCCATGCTTTAACTACAGTCTTTCGCTCTTCTTGCAGACTCCAAACAGATGACAACCAGATGCAAGTTCAACTCCAGGCTACGAAAACCTTAACCTCATGTGTTACAGTCCTCCAGTGTCTTCACCGTGAATAGCAGTAGTGATTCCTCATCTGCTTCGTCTTCATCTTATTCCTCCTCCTCATCCTCCCGTCCCAAAAAGTCCCAGACCCTCTCTATTGCAGGAGAGAGGTCCTTTAAAGGAATCCAAAAATGACTTGCCTACACGACTCTGTTCTCAACAAATGCTGTAAAATTGTTCATCTGAAGATGTTTTGCTGTTTTATTTGTCATTGTAACAATAAACCTTTTGATACTCTTTTTGTGAAGAACTGCTCAAATGTCTGATTTATTCTTGATTTGTTTAAATCTGAGTAATACATTAACTGTTAAAATAAACATGGAGCAGATTGTACAAAGTATATTTCTGATCATTTAAAACACAATGAAATGAAACTGACTGAAACACTTGCCTCACCTACTGGGACAACACATCTCTGAGGCTTTATAAAACTCTGTGTATAAAACTGTTTTTAATCATGCATCAGTTCAGCATTCATAATGCTTTATACTTAAATGCCAAAGTGAAATTATGTAATTAAAATTGTATAATTTAACTTTGGACTTTACCTATAGTAAAAATATCAAACTGGCAGAAAGGATAGCACATGAACCTTCACCACTGAGAGCCTCAGGAACATTTTCATTGACTGTCCTCGTCTTTTCTTGGATCTTTAAAACAAAATGTTACAGCATTGTAGTTCTAACTGAATCTGTTCAGTAGTCCTAAGAGAAGAACAGAGAGAAAGAAAAATAAGTGATGTTCACTGTGATTGTTTTATTGTGAAAAGACAAAAAATAATGGTCAGAAAGGAAGAGGAAGAAGTTTACAAAGAATCACTGAGAAGAGTTTTAAAAATTCATCTGAAAACATGTCTGCGAGTGAAAGAGACAGACATGTACAAAGTGAACTGTTCAACAGTAAGAAACAGGTCTCTTTAACAGGTGGTGGCTCTCTTCACTACACTGAACTAATGACAGCGAGGAACTAGATCTGTACCAGAACCTGAACTGAAACCCAGGGTAAAGAGATTTAGTGAATGTGGTGTTGAAGGTGTGGAGGTGGATCAGTGTTTCAGAGGAGACACGCTGCCAGCAGAGCAGAGTGTCAGAAGAGACTCTGAAACACTGTCCTGCTGGTACTGCATAGAAGGACAGAGTGGCAGCAGGACAGTCCACCGTCATTGCTACTCTGTTAGAGACAAAGATATTTTTCTGTTATGTCTTTCTCTGGTGTAAGCCTTACCCAGTATGTTGTTTTCTCTGAAATCTCCCAGTACAACTGAAAATGCATCAGGATGTGCGGTCTGCTGTTCACTGATGGCATATGTAGTTTATTCAGGGCCTCCTGAGCATTAGCACTGGGAGGGATATACACAGCTACCATAATGATGCTTGTGAATTCCCTCAGCAGGTAGTATGGCTGGCACAATAAGAACAAACACTCCACTAGTCCTGAGCAGTGCTCGGAGACGACATCCTGGCACGATGCTTTGCTGATATATACACAAAGGCCTTCTGCGTGGGTCTTACAAGACAGTGATGTTATTCTGTCAGCTCTATGGAGAGTGGGTCCGTCTAGTCGAAGGGCCATGTCCGGGAGTCTTTCAGCCACATTTCCATAAAAACAAAAACATCTCACATCTCACGGGGAGTGGCCCTCTGTAGTTTCAGGTGATCCAGTTTGTTGGATAGACGGTGCAGCCGGTCACCTTTGGCCTTGCCTGGATACCAACCACGCTTTCAGGCTCTTTCTGCATCTGTTTATGCTCCCTGTTGGTCGGCACCACAGCTGGAAGCTGAAACTCTTCCCCTAGGATGCTCATACAGAGATATTCCAGAAACTAATTTATATCCACTACACGTTACGTTTGTGGCTTTGCCTTCAAATCTGGTGACACAACAATATTACTAAACAAAACTGATTAAAATCCCACAGAGTAATTGCCACGTAGACAAACTAAGGCTCAGTTACCTTCTTTGCCTGGTTGGTAATCCATTGCTTAACTTCCCCTGGTCCAGTTCCTCTTATGTTATACTGTCACTGACACAAAGGGCTTAAGGTATTTTGGAGAACTTACCACCCATATCAGCTCTGTAAGACTGACTGATCTGACTAGCAGCTTTAAAATCCAGGCCATTATGTGGTATTTCTAACCCTCATCATTAACCTCTTCTACAGTAGATTGCTGAAAGTTAATGCGCTGTGGGAGGGCCCGGCCCTCTGGGACTGTATTTGCTGTTAAGCAGCAGGTGGTATCCCAGCATTCACTTATGTGGCTAACACTTTTTCATCTGACTTGCTGGGTTAATTAGCAGCTGCAAATCATTTTTTGGTGTTTGTTTTAATCCACAGGGAGCAAGTGCCACATGAGAGGGGTTTACTTAAGCAGCTGAATTCACATAATGTTGGCTGCATTTGCAGTCACGCAGAAGCAGCAAAGTACCTGCCAAACACTTTCCTAGAAAGGTCTGAAAAGCATCTCCTCCGAGCCTGCTTTTCCTTTAAGTTACAGAAAGCAGAGAGCCTAGAGCCTCGAGCACACGGTCATTCCGAATGCTTCACTCCTGCGGAGGTTACTGAGGGAGGATTTATAGTGATGGTTGGGTCAGAGTGTGTGGATCACTTCCTCACCACTGAAAAAATACATCCTGAACAGTACAAAGCCCTCAGATGTTGCTTCCAGCAGCTCAAAGTAGGAACAAGAAAATGTGTTGACTTTTACTTTTGCAGCCAATAAATCTTCTGTACCTGTGCTTTTCTGAGTATCTTACAATTGGGCATTCACAAACAAATAACATTAAAGGAAAAATCCAAACCAAAATAGAATGTACATTATGCTATTCTTCTGATTTTGGACAGTAGAGTTGATAACTGCAAGTTTCACTGCAAAGGTGAAATGAAAGTGATGTCAACAGGTGACAAGTTTTCGTTAGTACTTTAAACTTTATTGTAGGTCTTCCAGCTGTTAACATGTCTCATTATTCAAAATGAAAAGGGAAAGCATGTCATTTTGAGTTTGAGTGACACCATCCACATTACGCTGTATTTTTCTGCAGGTGCAAAGCCAGTTTTTTGCATCTGTGGCTGTTTGGTAATTTCTTGGCATCAAACAAACATGTTTGCACTGATGCTGATAAGGTGGTGCTGTGCAGTGTTGGTACTCATTTTGGCATTGAACGTGGTGTCTGTTAAAATCTTGTGTTGCAAACACAGATACAGGACAATTTCCTTGACTTTACTTGGCATGGGTTTATGCCCTCTTTCCATTTGCTACACATCTTCCACCTGTCTGCACTGATATATGCATCAATATATCACTTTTTATTAGATCCCGAATGCACATCCATAAATCATAAAGAAGCATCTTCCAGAGCAAACATCACTTGATAGACACATTCAGTTATGTATACCACAACTTGTCTGTCCAGCAGCACATACTACTTAGAAAGGCCTACATATTTAGGGATCTGTACGTTACATTCTGGGGTTAAATATTTAGTCCCTAGGTAGACACAGACACACAGATGCCAACTCAAAAGGTAAATGTTTTTTTGTTTTGATTTTTGGCAGTGAATGTGTGAATGGACCAGGTGGCTGGTGAGGCTGGAGAATGGCAATGAACAGGTGAGGGGCTTGGCTGACCAGTGGAGACTGAAGATGGATAAAGGTGAGTGAGGTAGCTGAGGGGGGAAACCGGGAGACTGGCAGCATGGTGAGGCGGATGCTGGGCAGACTGCGGCTGGTAGACAGGTGAATAGCGTAGCTGAGGGAGAAGGTGGAGACTGGCAGTGGACATGGGTGAGTGAAGTGGTAGATGAATGGAGGCACACAGGTGAGTAGCAGAGGCAGGCAGCAACGCTGGCAGCAGGCGAGAGCACCAGAACACAGGAAACAATAATTAGTGACACTAGAGATTAACTCTGTACTAAATTGTCAGTGGCTGAGAGAGTTGATACCATCGTAACTGGTGGAACAATCTGGTGAAGCATGGAGGGAGAACTGGGGGTTCTTAAGCAGAGCATGATGACTGATTGGAAGCAGGTGAGGCGGATACCATGTGGGAGTGCCACGCCTCTGCACAGAAACACACACACAGACAGACGCAGGGAGGAGGGAGACACCAGAGAGACAAATGGGAAACAAAACACAGGAGACACTGCGGAAACTAGGAGTCACAGGGGGAGGCTGTGACACTGTTCTCAATATGCATTTTAAAACACCAAAACATGACATTTTCAGAGGTGTGTTCAAAACAGCCAGGAGAAAGCACCATTACACTGATTACATGATGATTACACAGAACTACTCACACCAAGCACTTTATCAGGAACACCTGAGTAGTCATGCAATTATCCAATCAGCTAATGTAGCAGCAGTACAGTGTCTAAAACCCTTCAGACACAGGTCAGGAGATTCAGTTAATGTTCACATCAAACATCAGATGACCTTTGACCCAGACAGGCTGATTGAGTATTTCTGAAACTGCCAATCTTCTGGTATTTTCACACACAACAGCCTTTTGAGTTTACTCAGAATTGAACCACAACCAGAATTGAACCAGAATGCACAACAAATTGGACCTTGAGGACTACGTCAGGTTCCACTGCTGTCAGTGTACGGGCTCACCAAACATGAAGAGTTGAAGACTGGAAACACGTAGTCTGGTCTGATGAATCTGGATTCCTGTACTTTTCCTAAAATGGCCGACTTTTGCTTCAACAAATACAGTTCCACAATCCCCCATTTGGATACATACAATATTTTGTTATAACATATTTTGAAAGTGGGTAAAACCAGGGCAAATATTGCTTTTTGCATTAGACACATTTTGACTGGTGTGCTTCAACAGGAAATATCGGAACTGTTATTATTTGTTTGTGAAAATGTAAAAAACAAGGGATTCAAGCCAGGAACGTAACCCTACTGTTAAAGTATTGGATGTCTGTAGTCAGAACAGTTTCAGAACTAATGTAGCAAGTATTATTAATGCAACAAACTCGAGTTATAGCAAAGTTATAGTTAATTTGGAGACTGTTTGAGATTCAGCACTGAGCAGTTGTCTGGTGTCATTTTAAAGCAGCAGTGGAGATGAGGCCCTGGATCGATCTAGCTGTCTGTCTGAGTTTGTGTAAAACCAAGGAAGCGAGTCGTGTTTTCCTGCTTCCTCAACATTCCCATCCCGGAAGTTTTTGATTGATCCGGAGCACTGTCGGATCGGAAGCTCAGCGTGCAGATGGGAATGAGAGGCACCTCGTCACGGACTGTCAATCACAACCACCACCCACGCACACACACACACATACTCACACACACATGCATACTCTGAGCAGCTTACACACTTCATAGACTTGCCTTTTCCCTACGGGAGAATAACCACAAGAATATTTAGTTCCCCCACATTACCAACCACCCACGGACACACTTGTGCTTGCACACACACTCACACACACACACACACACACACACACACAGAAGAACATTCAGTCATCCGGCCTCTTTTTTTCCCCACTCGTCTTGTCTCTTTCTTCTCTCATGTGGTAAATGTTTGCGCTTTTTTAACAGGAACACAAGTAGTTTTTTTTTCTAGTTTCATCACAGTTCTCCTGATCATGCTTTGAAAACATGACGGCACATTGATGTAAGATGTCAGCTAACCAAACAGCAAAGCAGAAGCTGACAATGTTCAAAACTTAAAAAAGAAAGAAGACACATCTGTCATTTAATGATGAAAGCTGTGAAACTGTGTGAAAATGTCTTGTAATCTCTTTAGCCATCAGTGTTTCAAAACATATTTCCTATAAATGATGAAAAACTAAATTAAACTGTAAATATTATTGTACAGTTTCTCTGGCAATGGTATCAGGATACATTAAAGCACATCCACATATTTAATCGCAGGTCTGACGAGGGGATTCGTACTCTGAAATGATTATATTTGTACACAAAATGAATCAGTCCCATTTTTCATCAATATATGCACGACCAACTCAGTTTCACATTACAGTAAATTAAACAGTGATCAAAATCCAAACCCAACAATTCCCAGTAAGCACTGATTTAGCAAGCACTATGACAAAATCTGGGCATTTTGATAAAAAAGAAAACTCAACTTTGCTGGAGCTTTTAAGTATGTCTCGTGGTCTTCATTAGTGGACCTTGAGTTTAGAACTTTCACACTCAAACAGACGTGAATGTTTATGTCAGCCAGGGTTTACCATTCAAGTTAAATAAACCCAAAGTTAATGGATATGTTGTCACTGCACACTATTTGTAACTATTGCATAACCAACGCTGCAGTCATACAACTGTCTTCAGTTATCAACTTGGGAATTGTTCCTGTCTGTAAAATCCACCCCATATGACTTGACCCGTGCAAGAGCACACATTCGACCACACCCAACTACACACACCGCTGTGGCTGGGTGTGGTCAGAAGTGCAGCAGACATGAAGGTAATCCAAGGTGCCGTCCAGTGTAGCAGAAAATACACAACATTTTTGCCACGCTCCAATAGGTGATATCACAACTGGATTTTGAATTTCTCTTTACCCACTGACAATAATGTTGAGATGCAGTCAGGTCAAGTTAGTTTCATTTATATAGCGCCAAATCCCAGCAGGAGTTATCTCATGGCACTTTTCATATAGAACAGGTCTCAACCAAAGTCTTTAGAATATTATTTTCAGAGACCCAACTATTCCCACCATGAGCAGCCCTTGGTGACAGCGCCAAGGAGAAACTTCTTTTAAAGAGGCAGAAGCCTCAAGCAGGGAGACTCTGCAGCTCCAGAGGCAGAAATACCTCTTAGAGAGCAACAGGGGGAGACAAGAGAAGACAGAGAAAGCACAAATGAAAAGAGGGGACGGGAGGGAGAAAATGAGAGAGAGACGCACAGTATGATTTCTCATGTGCTTGAGGGAGCAAACAGAGAGTTAGAATCATGCAGTGATTTTCAGAAAGGTTGCAGTTCTCTATACTGTATAAACTGGATTTAACTAATTCATTGAGACTGAGAGCAACCGGCCAATGGTAGAAAAGTACAAGGCCTGAAATAATCAAAGCTGCAAGCAACATTTATCGGGCCCTCACACCTTTGCGCACGTTAGGGGTGCAGGCAGGACAGCAGTCGACACACTGTGCAGTTGAGTAAGACATTATTTCCTGTGTGGAGTTTGGGCTGGCAGACATGATGTACTGCATGTTGCACTACTCTTTAGATTGGACTGACCAAATTTGAAGCTGATCTGCTGAAGTGTCTAGGTGGAGTTTATTCAAGTATGAAAATGGCAATATAGTACAATGAAAAATTCCTCTGGCGGTCTAGACCTATAGCAGGATAACTAGGGGATGGTTCAGGCCTGAGCCAGCCCTATCTATAAGCTTTATGAAAGAGGAAAAAGCCCATTTAGAGCTTTGTAGGTGAGGAGCAGGAAGCTGACATGATCTCTTTTCCTAGTTCCTGTCAGTAATCGTGCCCAGAATTTTGGATCAGAGACTTGCTGGGGCAGTCTAATAATAATGAAGTGCAATAGTCCAGTCTAGAGGTAAGGTGAAGGTAAGAACTATCCCCAGAGCATTCATTCCCCTTCTGTTCTATTCTTTCTCTTTTGTGTTCTCTCACAGAAAAATCACGCACATGCAGACTGACTCACACTCACATTTAACATGTCTTTATTCAAAGCCTTTGATTTAGCTGTGGCACTTCAGTGCTATTTGTTGAGGGAAAGAAGAACTGATAAATGGAGACCTTTGTGTGTGTGTGTGTGTGTGTGTGTGTGTATTGAAAGAAAATGACAGCTCATTTAGTGGGATGAAGCAGAGATAGAGACAGAACAAACAAATGTTTGGACAGTCATTATCCAGCTCTGCTGCTCTAACTTGGAGCCAGAAAATAATCAAGAGACTGAGAAATACTTAACAAAATGGAAATCCTGGAAGCATCCTCTCCTCTCAGAGTCTTGGTAGCCTTGTTGAGGGATTTGTGTGTATATGTTGTATTGCAGAAATGGAAGTATCTGATGGTGGTGTTTCCATGTGTATCTGCTGCTATAACAGCCTCTACTGTCCAAAGAAGGGTTTTCACAAACTGTTGCCACAAAGTTGGAGGGACACTGCAGCATTACATTTCCCCTTCGTTTGAGCTAAGGGGTCTAGATCAACCATGAAAAACAACCTCAGACCAAACATACGGAAAAGTGTATGGAGAGAAATAAATGGTTTCGACTTTACAAAAAGGGTCACAAAGAGCATTTGGTTGGAGTGGGTCGTCCACTAGCCCAAACGTCGTTGACTCGACCCCCAAGTCCTCCTTAGGTCCCCAGGTCCTCCAGTCCCCTCCCACACACATTATAGAAGCACTGTATTAATATATGTATGAATGTGTGTGTGTGAATGTGTGAATCTAAGTCACAGAGTAAAGTGCTTTGAGTGGTTAAGACTAGTAAATTGCAATATAAATGCAATCCATTTACTGTTAAATTGTACTTTTGGTAAAAACAAGGCTTCCACTCTGTCGAGGATACAATGTGATACAAAATTTCAGCAAACAAACATGGTCTTGTAACCCTTTGAGTCATGCAAATGTCTGCGCACTGACAGAGATTAAACTGTCTTGATACACAGGAAACACATTTGAAGTTTGTCGAGGATTAAAGTCACAGGCTGTTTTTTTCGGCGTGGTCCAGCAGGCTGCTCAGCCATCCAGCCAAGCACACAGACAGCCGTCCAAACAGCTCACCAGGCACGAAACCAACTGTCCATCCAGCCAGTAGCACATTCACAGTCTTGTCAACACACAGAAGGAAGGGAGACATATAATCCCAGGAAGCAGAGGTAATGAACTGCTCTTCTGTCCATTACTGTAGTTTTAGATATGATATCCCAATACTGGTTGGCCATTATAAATAAATAAATGTTGTCCAGGCAACTCAAGTGTTTACAGACTTATTTGTTTTACTTGTAACTGGGCCACAGCCACCACTGTGGTGTCTATGTGCAATTACGTCAGTGAACACACACTTAATTTTCACTTCATTCCAGCTCACAGAGCTAAAATAGCCACATTTATGGGACATACAGCAGATCCACCAGAAATAGTTTTTCTGGTATCTGGTCATTAATAATTGGACAGTGAAAATTTGACTTGATGATGGTGCTATATGATGAAGATACACAGATCAGCCACAACATTAAAACAGGTGAAGTGAATGTACTGACATTCATCTCAGTACAATACAATGGACCCAGGGAAACCTTGGGTCCTGACTTTCATCTGGATGTTACTTTGACACGTACCGTCCACCTAAACATTGTTGCGAACCAAGCACCTGTATATTGTATATACATAATATGTATATACAATATACATGTATTATATGTTCTTCCCTGACTTGTAGGATGTGAATCAAAATTAAAGTTTTATTATTAGTCCAAATTAATGCTACTCTTGTATTGAATTTTACCATGCATAATGCTAAATAATGATAAAATATATGGGATTTTTCACCCACCTGTATTAGAATCAGCACTGGGGTGGTATAGACATCCGATAGGTCCCATGATGTATGGTAAGTGTGGTTGGATATGAAACATGGCAATAAAATCTGGATTATGATGTTTGTCGGTTTTGTTTGTTTTTTTTATTTTTCTGTCATGTACGTGACGCAGAGATGCAAGACATGTTAGGGAAATCTGACTGTAAAGTCATATGTAAAAACAAAGTGGATTTACCCAGGTTGAAATCAGTTTTCCTCTTGAACATCATTGTTCAAACCTTCTGCTGGTCCCCTGAATGGTGATTGCTCGGCCAGGTCTCTGCACAGCAGACAATAGTCCTGTTGGCATATTTTCATGTGTTACAAGTTTAGATGAGTGATTGATTCTCTGTCACTGCAAAAAAAAAGAGCTGCAAATGACTTTAGTTAACTGGCCCTCTGCTCCCACACTGCTCCTTTTTTCACTCCTTTAAAATCTTATTAGACATCACATCAGTGACTCTGGACTTATTCAGCTGTGTCACTCCCGCTAGGGTAGCCACTTATCCTGTCAACCCCCCCTACCCACTGGACATGGCAGGACCCTTATTAACAGGCAAAGCTCCAGTGGGTCGTACCAAAACCCCCATGGGGGGTGGTGGTAGTGGTGGTCATCAACACCGTGCCGCTGCGCTGCTGAGTGACAGCTAAACGGCTTAAAATGTCACTTTGAATAAGAAGCAGGCCACACAGGGACTCACACAACACATTGCATGCAGGAATTCACACATATAAATGCATATACTCTCACACACACGCTCAGATGCATATATACCAGACTGTAGTATCTGTTCTGCTGATTTTTATAATTTTGCTGGATGAGGTGTGTGTTTCTGTTATTGTCACTCTGTTCAGTCATGGAGTTCCTCATCTATTAACTGTAAACAATCTAAATAGCGGAAAATTTTAAAAAGGAAAAAAAGTAAGAGAAAAAGGCTTCTTGAAAAGATCTACACTATGTAATTAAAACTTCAAATGTGACCTCAGAGCAGTTGTGTAAAAGTTGTTTGTTTCTAAAAGACATTTTTTCTTCAGGTTTGCTAATCAATCTCTGATGAAAGTGATTTGACCAAGAAGCTTTACATAGCATACAGCTCCCATTTGGTTCTTTATTTACAGT
>NW_026115375.1:0-37809 GCF_001640805.2 Lates calcarifer
TGCTTAACCCTGCTTCCTCATTAAAGGCCCTATATGTAAGTTGTTGCTGTTACTACATGGCCAACATTAGCAGCAGCCGTTTACTTACCAAGACCTCAGCCATTGTTGCGTTTACAAGACAAATGGTTAAAATATGACCTCTGAGGAGCGCTACTCCTCTATACTCTTATGCTCCATGTAGGAGCTGGCTGGTTAGGCATGCTAACTTCAGTAGAAGAGAGGAAGTGATAGAAATATAAGTAAAACAGCAGTAAAACAGCTGGACAGCTGTCTCCAGACTCCTGGAGTCAAATGCTTCTCTTTTTTATTAAGAGAATAATTAATCCTTATAGCATGTACAATAAAATCATATAAATGTTTTATAACTGACACTTGTTCATGAATTACACACGTTCCTGTCTGTCTGTGTGGTTGAAATTACAGTAACTTGATGTCTTGTCTCGTATATTGGCAGGCTTCACTGAAACTTTCTCCACCAAGCCTCCTCTTGATTTGGCACCTAATAAAACTGTCTTACCCGAACAAGTTGGATGTTTCTAAGTTTAAACTCATCTTAAGGGAAAGCTTGGTAAACAAACCTCTCGTCTCTCTGGGAAATAAATGGAAATCAAAAGGTACAAACATATGCTCAGTGCGATTTCCCACATGCTGTTCTATTTGCGCTTGTTTGCATTCAGTGCACCAGTACCAGTATAGCACCACCCACATCATACTGTGTAAATAATGGATTTAAATGAGAATGAAGAATCAAGATGTCGGATGTTGTTGCTGATGGTGCCAGAACAGTATGGGGTTTAGTTAAGTATGAACATTAATCACATACAGGGCATCAATCAGCAGTTATTAATCATCCTGATCACGAAGCAAATGTTAATTTAATTCAGTAATTTACATCTATCATCCCAAAAGGAAGTAATTAAAGACTACACTTCTGTAAATGTGAAGGACATGCAGCTCTCAAGCAGGTCTGTGAAAAGCAAAATCCACTAACATTCTTGCACTAAAATAAAACTATTGTATAAGTATTCAAGTGTGATCAAAGAGGACAGAACATCTAATATGAAAATCTTCAAATGTGTGAGGGATGTCATTATAGATGAGCCTGTGAGTGGGTGATGTGGAGAGTGGATTCCTGGTGTGGTTTAAGCCTCATCCAATTCATTCAATTAGCTGTAGCCTAATATGCTAGAAGTGGGAGAAGTGATATCCCCACTTCACTCTCTGGACGAACAACAAAACAAATCAACCCAGCCTCTCTCTCCTCCGCTGACTGACGAGATGTGGCGTGATTCTGTCATAAATGTAATTATGTTTATATTGAGCGTCTACTCCACTCTCTGTCTGACTAGGAGATCACATTACTGCCTCATCTTGGAAGATTTGTCCTCCTTCAGACAAGAGACACTTCATTTTTTGTGTGCATGAGCTCACCCCTGAGTGTGTGTTGATATGCATGTGTGTGTGTTGATTACATAGTTTTGAACAGGTACTTAAAGTTGAATGCAGCATTTGCACATTTTGTATTGGGGGGGTTATATTTTTGTCATAACGACTGATCACAACACACAGTCAGAGGACAAATATACTTTAACAGCAGCAACTGCAGTTTCATAACTGATGATACAGATACGAAACATATGATAGCTTAAAGCTGCACTAATCAGTATTCTTATATTGAATCTGTTGTACTCTAAATTTTTAACAGATGAAATGACTGTATGTGACACTGGTCTCTCATAGTGACAAACCCACAGAAAACTATCACCTGACTCTGCACTTCATCTCAGCCCTGCAGAACATTTTAGTATCAGCTCATTGTTCCGGTTTTGAAGTCTGCTACTTTACTTTTCTGGTTGACTATGATATCTTGAGCTGTAGCATTCCTATACTGAGTGATTACTCCAGAGATACCATTGGAATAAATACCTCTGCCATTACACGTCCTCCAGTTGAAAAACAGATGTACAGTACTGTGGCTCTTTTGGGAGCATTTGTTTTTTGTTTTTTTGTTTTTTGTGTTTGGTTTTTTTGCATGTCTCATAAGCGACAAAACAGTGCAAACAGATCTACAAGGGCTCAGTGCAAATATAAGGTGTTGCTAGCTGTTGACAAAATCCCCAGATTAAAACACTTGGTTAAGCGTAGGCGTCCCCCCGAGTCCCTGCTTTAGTAATCCTGTTATAAATCTCCTGCAGGCTATAAGCTCTCTCAGAATGACTGAGGGATAAGCCCATGTGTACTGTAAACACCACCTCTGCCTCCCATTGTGATAATATTACATAACTTCTGGTGGGGATGAAGAGCTAATATTAGATTTGACAGTATAAAATATGTTTGTCTTAGACAGACTCTCCTGTGCAATGACAAGTCAGTAAAACCAAAGACATAAAAACCAGAGCAAAGCTTCTATCTGTATTTCTCCTGCTTTGATGATTTTATGAATTAATAATCAATTGTTCAGTGAATCAGTCAGAACATATATCACCTCAACAATCCAGACAACATGTTAGATTCAGTGGTTTTCATTTTTCTACTGTTTTCATTTCTGTAAAATAAATTGACATCCAGACTGTCTGTTATTCATTTTCAGCTCTGACAGTAAACAAGACATAATTCAGGAAATTCTCCTACATTCTCAGTGGTTTGAACAGAAAACACTGCAAAATGTAGATGGAATGTGGCACACTGTCACTTTTTCATGGTGCTGTCAAGGGAGACAAAATGCAGATTTAACTGTACACAGGGTATAGACAAAATTATGTAATCACCACAAGAAAAAGGAATTAAACTGAGCTTAAAACTATAACCCTTAAAGGAAAAACTCAGCATTTTGGGAGTTATTGCTTCCTGGTGGAGCATTTAATGGAAGACTGATATCTCTCTATGGCTCTTTTAAATATGAAGATACATTCGTTAGCTAGCTTAGCTTAGCACAGAGACTGAAAGCAGGGGGAAGAGACTGGCTCTTTGGTCCAAAGAGCTCTGAGAATAATTTGCTGCTTTTCTTGGTGTTCATTAAATATCTGGGGGTTTTGGACTATTGGTTTGACAAAACAAGATTTTTCAGTGTTTTCTAATGTTTCACGGACCAAATGATTACCTAATCGAGAAAATGATCGGCACATTAATTGATGATCAAAATAACTGTTAGTTGCAGCCCTATCAGCAAGCATATTGTTTACCACCTATCATTGTCAGCATTAGCATGCTTATGTTTACCAATTAGGAGTGAACACCGAGTACAACTGAGGCTAATGGAAAAGTCATTAATTTTGCAGGTATTTAGTCATCAGCAGAGTTTTGAAGAAATTAATTAAGAATGACATGATGGTGGCTCTAAAGGAAATGTGAAAAGATAACTACAAGATATTAGAGTATATCCTCTGAGGACCTTGAATATCTGTCACTAATTTCATGATACTTTAACAGCAATACTTTTTTGTTATTTGTTAGATATTTCAGTCACTTAACACCTACTCTAACATATTCTATGGTCAAAACATCACTGAGTTTTCAGTTATAATGACAAACACTGCTGCTGCTGCTGCTAATCAGGACTTGATATGAGAGTTTTCAAAGCCACACGAGACAACAGAGCTTGAAGAGGCCAAATCATCTGTGCCCAGACTGCAGGGTGCATCAGTCAAAAACTGTCAAATCATCATATGCCGCTGGGAACAGTCTGGAAAATTATGCCAAACACAGACAAGCTGTATCAACAAAGAGGAACTTCAGTCACAAGCTGAAACTACCAAATAGGGATGTAAAAGATATATTTCTGTTAACAGGCAATGTGTGAGCTCTTTTTCTTGTTTTTAACACTTTTGCACTCAATCTAATTGATTAGCTTATTTGTTTTCTCCTTGTTTGTCCTTCATCTCCTATTTTATTTACGTTATTTTTTTCCTTGCTGTATCCTGCTGTATGTGATTCCCTCACAGGGATTAATTCAAATGTGAGGGGGCATCTCCTTGTAAATGTGAAATGCTGAAAAAAGTCTGTGAATTGTTTTGTTGCTGATGGCAGGACAGACGAACAGCCTGTACTCCTCAGTGAAATCGCAACAGTTGGTGCTGGATTGTGGCCAGGAAAAGACCAACCGCTTTTCAAACACCATGCATGCTGGAGGTGTTTGACACGAACATCACAAGGCAAAACAAACGTACTAAAATCCCACTGGACGAACAGGGTTGTGTGCTGAAGTAAAGTTTGGAAAGGTTGTTCAGGGTCTGTCTGCTGTGTTTCTTCAACAGAATGATGAAGCTTTTATCTAAGGATTAGATATTTTTGGGGGATGTCAATCTGCTGGATAATGCACTGAGATCGGTCTAATCCCTGAACACTTTCATCAAATAATTATGACAGCATACATTATTTATCAGATAAACTCTCCTGTTCTTAGAAAGTTGAGAAAACAGAAGTGAAACAACGTGTAAAACAGGATAAAATATGCAGGCTTTGACACAAATTCAAATTTTGTTATGCATAACATTATCCTCAGTGCGTATTTAGAGAGTATAATGTTGTTTGTGAAGGAAAAAAAAGGTCAAGGTTTGTAACCAGTCAGTTTATGTTATGCAAAAACAAGCAAAAGGCCTTGAAATCCAGCGAAACTCTGGTTACAACAGAAAGGTCAGCCACCGTCTAGACAGCTCGTTCCTGCTCCAGTAAACCTGACTGCTGTGTTGAAAGAAATGCTGCATGATCCCTGCTGATATCTTCATGTAGTCTGCGTGATTTAAAAGTCATCAGCCATCCTCTTTCAAAAGAAGTGTTCTGTTTCACCGGCAAAGCAGTGAGACTCTCCTTTCAACAGCTCAAACAGCACGCATGAAGTAATCTGTCGACTGCAATGAACTGTTAGCTCTGGATTTAAATAGCTACCTGTTACACTGAAAGGATTTCTTACGATTCTGTGCTGTTGTTCAAAGAGTCCCTCTTGTTGCTTTTAGTAAAAGGTCTCTGTAGAGTCTGATCCCAGTTGGCTGTTCCCTATAGCCCCTCTGTATGCTGCTTCAGTCACAGCCAGTGTTTGTGTTATCAGGTGACAATTAAGTTTCCTTTTGTGGCTTAACAATCTGTCTTTACCTCCATGGATAAAATGCCTGTGTTACTGCACCTGCTTGTTTGATAACCAGCAATAGAATGCTTTGAGCACCACAAACAAACTGTATTCACTTGCACTGTATTTAAGTACTGGTAACAATATCTCAAAACCTGAGCACATAGAGCCAAGCTAGTGTGATTTTGATGAATTGACCCTTCAAAGCAATGGCAATGTTGGTGCATCTATCTGTCCACCATTTTGATCCAAACCGAAATATCTCAAACTCATTTAGACAATTAAAGCTTAAAACACTGCTGTGCCCAGGTACAGCCTCACAAAGCTGCTAGCATAGCTGTAGACTCTCAGTCTTTATACTATTTGCTTCTTTTTTCTCTCAGTATTTCAACTTTTTTATGCATTATAAAGGGAAATGTGCAGCACTTTTAAGTTACTATTTAATTACTGCACTGTACTTACTATGAAAGAGTCTCCACATGTAGATTTAACCATACTCATTTAACCAAATACCTGAATTCTTCCACTTGGTGCAGCTCCTTACTCCCCACCTTAATGGGACAGCCTTCATTTCTCCTCCAGATCTCTGTCTGACCAACAAGGCCAAAACATCATCTGCAGATAAAAGAGAAATCAGTGAAATGTCATCAATCTGTTCTTGGCTAAATGTGCTCTATAGCACTGCCTGGCTGTTGATTATTGCATAATAGTACATTGCGATGTAGTGTTATTTATGGATAAAGGTTGTGCCAATGAGTCATCACATCCTTCCATTATATACTAATAGCTGATAGCAGCAGTAGCATCTGACACTGAACGGGGGTCGGGAGCACTTTCACTCTGAAATGCTTTAAAGAATTGGCCTCCGGTTTCCTGCGTAAGTTCAGTGGCAACCTGTCAGTGCCTGTTGATGTTCCCTTTGGCTTTTCCCTTTATAGCAGTGTAGTATTGAGACAACAGCTCTGTCTGGGAGAACAGAAATTTCATACAAAGCATAGGAAAAAGACATTTACAGTGCTATTTTCAATAACTCTAGCTCATCAGTTTTATCAAAGAATTGTTGGAGAGAATTATTAATCTATTAGTCCCTTTGCGCCATTAATTTTTTTGCTGTACCAGCTCCAATCTGCTCATTTCCCAAATGGCGCAGAGGCTGTAGCTGCTGAAAAATCGACTACTTTTTCTTGTCACCCACAGACTATCATCACACTGAGCTCACAATTGTCATTGATCAAGCCATCACAGAAGTTTCTCATGTCAAAATATACGAGTCTAAAAAGCAATTTTGACATGAAAATACAAGAAATGTCTTGCCTTTTGAAGCGCAATTCCTTTGACATTTGCTGTCCTTGCTTGGTGTACATGATATTACACACTCATGAGTTCAGGGGACAGTTCCTAAGTCTCTAGAAAAAGGAGGGTTTTCATCACAGCCCCTGTCCCTCCAGTCTCTCCCTGTCTGACAGAGGCAAGGGAGTCCTGACTGAAAAGCAGTACTTTGAATCCTGGAACACTCAGCAGACACCTTTAAAGTTCAGCTCAACACACCATTTCCTGATGTCTGACACATGCACACAATTTGACGTCAGTAAGTTTTATACACACACCACACGCAGAAGTGAAGAAATGCTTTATCTACCAAGACTCGATTTACAGACTTTTGCACATTCTGTGCCTCTGAGTCTGAATCTCACCTCAGAGGATTTCAGTTCACTGTTTTCAGCTGCCTGTTCCATATTTGTCTTGTCTTTGGGGTGTCTTGTTCGCCGTCTGTGCTTTAGTCTTTCTGTCTTTGACAAATTTACATCAATTCAAATTTTCACTGTGCAGTAATTGGAAAAAAATGTGGCTGATTTAACAACAAAAACCCTTTTTGGGTTCTGGTTTGCAAAACAAACAAATGCTCGCAGCTGATTGGCAAAATTGGCCAGTTGCTGCTGACTTCTCCAGTGACACATATGAGGATTTTCTAACCTGCCACCCCATTTTGGCAGGGAGTCATTGTTTGATTCTCTGCCATTGTTTTTGCTTTCGGAAATGGTTGCAAGGAAGTGTTTTCTCATCTGCTAACAAGGTCTGGTTAATTTTAGGTGACTACAGGGTGTCTGGTGGACCAGTGGATAAGACCAATGCAATAAAAAACCAACATCCTTGGTTTGATCCATGTTATTATGTTATGTATGTTATGTATGTGGTTTTGTTTAAAAGTAAATCAACAGATTCTGTCTGGAGTTACAGTGAACTTTTTCTGCATTAAACCAGACTTCAGTCTTTCCTAACCTTAACTAAGTGCTGTGAGAGTCTATACAGAGCCACAAAACCATTTAATAAAGCTGTAGTCACCACAACTGTGGGATCAGATATTTTAGTGGAAAACAAATTTGTTGTTTGTGAACATTTTACTGAAAGGCTTGGTATCAACATATTTGTAACTTGCGTTACAGAGTTAGCAAAGAAAGTCTGGAGATAAATATTCCATAAAACAGTGATCCTGAGACCACAAAAGGTTTCGTCAGTGAAATTAATCTTATCTCACTTTATCTCTCTCGCTGTGTTCACAATCTGAAGCTACTGATATTATCATGTAAAGGCTAAATGTCAAAAAGAAAAACAAAACTTGGAAAAGAAAAGGTTTAACAGCTATCAACACCTTGTCCATCTACTGAATGGACCTTGTTGTAAAACTGTTTTGTCCACTACTGCTTCAAAAGTCAAGAGTGGGTCTCCCAGTTTTGGCTTTTACATCAACATGGACAAAAATCTGTCTGTGTTGACAGAAAATGGAAACTTAGACATCTACAATTCCTCCAACAACTCAGCCAACTCCATCTGCTAAGGAAGATCGTGTGATGCCATCAAAATGACCCGAAGAACAAATAAATAGACCTTTTATTGAGGTAGTTTTGTCAACAAAAACTGCTTAGGGATAGATGGCTCATACAACAAGATGATCCTTCATATGTCCTGCGTACAAGATGATCCTTGTGATTTGCTCAGTCATTACAGTCATTTCTTATACCAACTGTAATTACAGGTTCTCCTGCACTGCTCATGCATGAATTTACTTAATTTACTTAATTTGTTTCTGTGTGCATACAGTAAATTCTAGGGACATAAATACAGCTTTATATCTCACCTAAGCTTAAGGACGTCTCAGACATGTCAACGCAGATATGTATGCCTCACCTCCATTAATGGGATCCTGCCGAAGCCATGCATGTACTCAGTCATATTTTAGCTTGCTTGCAATTACCCCCTAACCTCAATAATGTAATAGCTTACTGGGCTTCCCGGGCAACTACTAATCTCTAAAGCTACTTCATTAGCAATTACACATGAGAGAGATATTGTGGCAGACAGGTTGTCATTGATGGCAGCCTTTCTTGTTTATGGACATTGATGTTTGTGAGGGAGAAGGGCAGAGTGAGCGATTGCAGTGTGCAGCATTAGCTGTGGGTCAGAAGCAGAACTTTATCATTATTTCCGTCCACAGCTTTAGCACCACACTGAGAGCAGTGTGCCTCACACACACCTTGATTAGCTTGACAACTGGCTGCGTGTCCATCAAAATGTGCTCTCAGGTCTGATGAAAGGTTTGGGAGGTGGAGGCCGTAATGGATTTGGGAAGGACAAAAAGGGAGAGTTAACGGACATCCAGTAATTGTATTGGCAGTGTGCTCAGACCTGTTGGCAGCAGTCTGTGATTTGTCTAAGAGTCCAGCTGGTAGGAGAAAAACAGAGGATGTGACCCCTTTAACACCTTTTGTCTTAAAATTAAAATAAAGTTTTATCATCAGATGACTCATGGACAGTGTTGGAAAGTACAAGTACTCCACTCAAGTTCAATTTTAATGCATGTACTTGCACCTTATTACCCACACCAAGGAGGTTATGTTTTCACCTGTCTGTGTTTGTTTGTTCATTTGTCAGCAAGATTACACACAAGTGCTGAACCAATTTGCCAATTAATTTTCTGCAGAGTGAGTATTTTTATTCTTAATATTTTTGAAGAACATAATATAATATAATATAATACATAAATATAATACATTTAAAAGAAATCTTAAATTGGCCAACCTACTCCCACAGTTCTAGTTGCGCTAAAACCTGATGAAATAGGCCTTTTTGTTTTCAGGCTGGACTTTTATTAAATTCAAAATTGTCTCAGGCTGCACTCATGCTCAAAAGGGTATTAAAAGGTCAGTGACAAAGCCAGAGGCCAGACCCACTCAGACATAGGAGAAAACAGACGCATAGATCTAAATATCAGTTCCAAAAATAAGAAAGGAAAATAAGGACAAGAAAACAACAGTTTAATGTACATTTCCTCATCGCTGTGATCATCAGACATATTCACAGTGATGTTGAGCAGAAGTCAAATCTGCTGGAGTTTCAGCGGCTGTGGAGAAATAATTTAATAAATACTTTTAATAAAATTTAATAAAATACTTTTTAAAGGTTTGTTTAATATGCTTCTCTTTAATATTTATTTAAATTATTTTGAAAGGATTTGAAGCTGCAATTAAAAATTTAAAAAGTAAAATTTAGTAAACAGTCATTTCTGGGCTCAAACCAAAATGTATCAAGCAGACTACACTGCAAATGGGTACAATGAGGACTTGTCTACCCACTGAGCAATTCTAATTATGAGCAGAGAGGAGCCTTGCAGAGAGACGTGGTTCACTCCCCCATCTTCATTGCCAACTTTGTCACAGCCAAACGGTCTGCAAACAGTGATGTGAATGTTCCCGACAGAAGAACAAGAACATTAAAACATTTCAGTCCCCGCTAGAATAAAAGTGAAGCACATTCAACAGTTTTGCATTGTGACTCACAAGTCAGTCGGGTTTTTAATAAAAATGCATGGACTCTCAACTGAGAGTACTTCCAGCTCATTGAAATGATCCTGCTCACCTACAGCTTTGAACCCGTGATCCTGATATAATAATAAGTCCTGTGCTGTGATCATAAGAGGCATGTGGGTTTTAAATGTTGTAATATACTTGATAAAACATGGGATAAATGGGACGAGTAAGAGTCGTAAGCTGTGTTCACCATTTCTTTTTAAAACAGTTGTCATGCAGCTTCGCACACCATGGAGCAAATTGGAATTTGCAACATTTCTAAGCAGTTTAACTGAACCAGTGTTATTTAAATGAGGTCAACTACAGCTAGCAAACAGTTTTGAACAAGGAATTGGAAGTGTTAAAAAGTCACAAGCAAATATCAAAGAGGATCCAAAGAGGGTCCATTAGGGTAACACATGATTTGCGTCACAAGCAAGTAGACTATTTACAAACTGACATCTAATATATTGTGTTCAGTTTGTGCTCATTTTTTGTCTCTGGTGTCAAAGCCTAGTAAAGTATGAATAATCTTGCTTAAAGCTGCATTAGAGCAATCTAAAATCACATTTTGAGATTTTATCACCCGATAGATTTGTTATGGTGAATGTATCTGTAAACAATTGCCTAATAAGACATCCAGTACATTATTTACTGTAGGGAACAATGTTAGCACTCTTTTGGAGTCATGCTTATGGCCACCTGACAAATATAAGTCTAACACTCGCTCTCCTTTCCATCAGTTCCTGAGAGGAATACTTAGCTCTTTAGCATCTCTAACTGCTCCACTATGTTCACCAGCTAATGGGTAATTTTCTCACTTTGCTGGGAAGGTAACGCACAGTGGGTTCATCAGAGCTTATTTGCTAAAAACAGCTGCCTGCTGCGGCTGGAAATGAGGCTGATGAAAGCCAAACTTTCCCGTTATAAAACCCCCCAAAAAATGAACCAAAAGATGCTAAAACACTTAAGTACATGGTCACTTAATCGATTTAATTTTTGTATAAAAAGCTTAGTGCAGCTTTAAGATTTGGGGAAAGGTAAGGATAGAGAAAAACAACATTGTTGGTCTGAGATGAGATGTAAACATACCTTTTTGTTGCTACATAAAATACTTCAAAGAAAGACATTGTACATTGGCAGAAACCTCCAACATGACTATAATTGCCAGGGAGAATGGCTGGCCACAAGATTGCTTTGAAAATATATTAAAGTTGTAGTGTTGTGCTGACACATTCATCAATTTGCTCAGCTGTTCTGACATTATCTTACCTCTTCATTTTGAAAACAGAACAACTAAAAAAACCAGAGAAACATCAAAGAATGACAACACCACTTCACTGACAAGACAACTGACAAAATGGATAGTTCTTGCAAATGAATGTCTGCTGCCAGGCTTTGAGCTTGTTCTGTGACAGAGAGTGGTGTCTGCAAAACAAAAATTACTCCACTAGATGGATTATTCTCGATTCATGAGCATGAACATGACGTTAAGAAAGTACAGAGCTAAGAATTTAATCAGCGATGCCATCAAGAGAGACAGCCAGGACTACTCCGCTGCTAATGAATGGGATTCTGGCTATGTTTAAATGAACAGAGCATTATTCCCATCAGAGAAGTTGGCACTTCCATGAATCAATGTTTGCTCTGCTGTACAACAAGCTCAACTAATGATGATACAAAAATCTAATCTCCATACAAAATAACAGGTTTGACCTTTAGACTTTTCTGTGAAATGTGCATAAATATTGTTGTATCAGATATGAATAGAACCACAAACCTGGCTTTCATTTTTTCCTCTGAGAAATGTTATCTATAATGCCTAAAAAATGTTTGCGCTGTGTTACAGCCAACAGTGAAAATCAGCGCTAAACAGCAAATCCCCATAATCTATTATTATGCTACTGTTCAGTATCTCTGTTTAAAATATGAGATGAGAAGCTCAAGCTCTAGCAAATCGTTTGATGCATAAAGTTGTTTTTTCAAATATTCACTATTTTAAGGCTTGTTTGGTGTCTGGCTAAAAAGTAGGATACAGTAGAACAGAGAGAAGGTTAGATTTCCAGTAATATAATGTATGTACATGAAAAAATATTCTTAGAGGTTAAACCTTGAGGTTAACTTTTAATCTTTTTATTTCCCTCAGAAATTTAAAATGTTAACTTTTCTACTGAAATGTCTGCACATCTTTGGGATGGTTCGGCACAGATTTCATATTGACATACTGACTTTTCCTTTAGTGCCACTATGAGGTTAACAGTTGTGGTTTTGAGTAAAATATCTCAACAACAATTGAATGGATTGCTATGAAATTTGGTTCAGACATTCACATTCCCCTTAGGATAGATTGCAGCAATTTTGGTGATACTCCAATTTTTCATCTAGCACCATCATCAGGTCAATATTTGATGAACAAATTACGGAAAACCAAAGACATTCCCATCCATCTCAGCTGTGCTTTGTGTTTAGTGTTCCCAAGCTAATATGCTAAATAACAGTGGTGCACATGGTAAACATTATAGCTGCTAAACATTAGCCTGAGGCATAACTGTACAAAAGTAGCCTCACAGAGTCATTTGCATAGCTGTAAACTTTTAGTCTTGTTGTTGCACTTCTCAATCACACAATGTAATTATCATGCTCATGATCATTATTATCATCATTACAATGATTGTTCTTCTCATTCTGTCTGGATAAAAATTGCTGTACTGTTGATTTAAGGATGGTTTATGATGAAAATCCAGTCAGCAATAACTGTCTCCTTCATCTTGTCTGTAAAGCAGGCTTCATTAAAGATGTGTCATTTGCCAATATTATTTCTCCTTTATGTTTCTCACTTAAAGTTCATTGGCTGCTTCATGTTTCAACAACAGAGATGTCAGCTCACATCAGCTGACTAAAATCTGCCTGCAATAAAACCAAAAATTCCTCATTGTCAGGGTTTGAATGTTTCCTGTTTTATTTTGGTATTTTTGTCTTGTCTTCCTGTTTCCTGTCCCTTGGTTACTCCAGTTCTCTTTACTTCCTTGTCTTGATTACTGTCCCCGCCCTTATGTGTTTCACCTGTGTCTCGTTATCTCCTTGTCTAGGTGTATTTAGTCAGCGTCTCTTCTTCTTGGCAGTTGCCAGATTGTCTTGTCCCTCGTGTCAGCTTTCCAGCGTTGTTTCCTGTTTTTGACTTCTTGTGTTCCTGACCGTTGCCTGTTTACCTGATTTTGGATTTTCGCCTATTCCCTTTGGACACTGTTGCCTTATCGGACTGCCTACTCGTGTACTGGACCTTTGCTTGTAATAAAGAACCCGAACTTTGATTGTGTTTGAGTTCTGCATTTGGAGTCCTGTCCTGCCGTGTGCTTGATAGTACAATCTGGCCACATTATGGACTCCGCAGACTCAGATCACCTCCGGTCTGCCCTCAGAGCCCAGGGGCAGCGGATCCTCCATCAAGAGGAACAACTTAATGCTCTCCGTCAAGAGATGAGGGAGATGACAGAGCACCAGGGGCAGATGCTCTCGGCCTTGGGGTCTCAGCTAAATTTCCTGGTCGACCATGTTCAGCGTGGGCCTCAGTCATCTGATTCTCCTAGTTCTGCTTCGCCCCCAGCTACTCAGGATGCAGAACCCCAGCCATCTTCACCGCCTCCAGGGTTGGGATTGAATCCCCACGTTCATCTCTCCAGCCCGGAGAAATTCTCTGGGGATACGGGAGATTGTCGCTCGTTTCTTGCTCAATGTGAACTTCACTTTGAGTTTCAGGCGGCCTCCTTTTCTACAGACAGAGCCAAGGTTGCCTATATGATCTCCCACATGTCAGGGCGAGCCGAGGCTTGGGCTACTGCTGAGTGGAGTCGTCGCTCAGCAATCTGTGAGTCTCTTCCCTTGTTCATCCGGACTCTTACACAAGTTTTTCAGACTGTTTCTCCGGGCCGTGAGGCTGCCAGGTCCTTAGCTGCATTACGGCAAGGGAGGCGCACAGTTTTAGATTATGCCGTTGAGTTTCGCACTCTAGCGTCTGACAGTGGGTGGAACCAAGCTGCTCTGTGTGATGCCTTTTTTAATGGACTGTCTGAAACACTCAAGGACTATCTCACACCACTGGATTTACCCTCAGAACTCGAGGCTCTCATTGCCTTGGCCTCCAAGATGGACAAACGACTGAGGGAACGGCAGAGATCTCGCCTCTCTTCCCATTCATTTCCTCACTTCCCTCAAGTTCCTAGTCGTCCTCAGATGAACTTTGAGTCCTCCAGGACACCACCTGGGTCGACGGAGGCACCTATTGTTCCCCCGGCAGAGCCCATGCAGGTGGGTCGCACCCGGCTTTCCTTGGAGGAACGTCAGCGTCGTATGGATGAGGGTTGTTGCATCTACTGTGCACAGATGGGTCACTTCCTCGCCAATTGTCCCATCCGTCGTGGTGGGGCCTCTAGAAGTCGTGAGAGCCTGGTGAGTAGCACACTCACTTCTACTAAGACAATGCGGCTGTTCCCCACAGCCACTCTACAGGCTGCCTCTGTTTCCCTTTTGCAACCTGTATTAATTGATTCTGGGGCTGACGCTAATTTTATGGACTATGAACTGGCTAAGAGACTGAGGATATCTCCTGTGTCTCTAGATGAACCCCTCGAGGCAAGTGCCCTAGATGGACGCCATCTTTTCCAAGTAACTCACCACACTCCTGAGATCTCGCTCTCCTTCGGCAATGTACACTCGGAGAAGCTCTCCTTCCACCTGGTTAATGCACCCCACCATCCACTTCTTTTAGGACTTCCTTGGCTCAAGACTCACAACCCCCATATTGACTGGTCCTCTGGTCAGATCCTCTCCTGGGGTGATGCCTGTCAACATTACTGTCTTTCTGAGAAACAGGCTTTGCCCGTTCCTGTCACAGTTACTGAGGAAACTGGTAGTCTTCCTGTGGACCTGGCTGGTGTTCCCTCCTGTTATGCGGATCTACAAGAGGTTTTCAGCAAGACCAAGGCGGCTTCATTACCGCCACATCGCCCCTATGACTGCGCCATTGATCTGCTACCTGGTACTATGCCACCTAGAGGACGTCTTTTCTCCCTCTCCACACCTGAAATGAAGGCTATGAAGGAGTACATCGATTCCGCACTGGCAGCCGGAATCATTAAACCTTCCTCTTCACCAGCAGGGGCTGGATTCTTCTTTGTGGAGAAGAAGGATAAGTCTCTTCGGCCTTGCATAGACTATCGGGGGTTGAATGAAATCACTGTTAAGAACAGGTATCCCCTTCCCTTGATTTCCACTGCTTTTGAGTTGCTGCAGGGCTCAAAAGTTTTCACTAAACTGGACTTGCGTAATGCATATCACCTGGTTAGAATCAGGGAAGGGGATGAGTGGAAAACAGCATTTAACACTCCTACAGGACACTATGAATACCTTGTGATGCCTTTTGGTTTAACCAATGCCCCTGCCGTGTTCCAGGCTCTTGTGAACGATGTCCTTCGAGATATGCTAAATGTTTTTGTGTTTGTGTACTTGGATGATATCCTCATCTTCTCTCCTGATGAGGAGACCCATGTCCAACATGTTAGGCAGGTTCTTCAGAGACTCCTAGACAACAACCTTTTTGTGAAAGCTGGAAAATGTGAGTTTCATGTGCCTACTGTGTCATTTTTGGGGTTTGTTATTTCTGAGGGTGTGATGCAGATGGATCCTGAGAAGGTGAAGGCAGTGGTCAACTGGGTCACACCTACCTCACGGAGAGAGGTTCAAAGATTCCTGGGTTTCGCCAATTTCTACAGGAAATTCATTAGGAACTTCAGCTCCCTGGCCGCTCCTTTGCACCAACTGACCTCTTCCAAGAACAAGTTCTCCTGGTCCCTTCAGGCTGAGCAAGCCTTCCAGATGCTTAAGCAAAGGTTTGCCACTGCTCCAGTCCTCACCCAGCCAGACGCCCAACGGCAGTTTGTGGTTGAAGTGGATGCCTCCGATGTGGGTATAGGAGCCATTCTCTCCCAGAGGTCAGTAACAGACAACAAGTTGCATCCCTGTGCCTATCTTTCTAGAAAACTGTCTTCAGCTGAACACAACTACAGTGTGGGTGATAGAGAGCTCTTGGCCATTAAAGCTGCACTGGAGGAATGGAGGCACTGGTTGGAGGGTGCTGAACAACCATTCATCGTCTGGACGGATCATAAGAACTTGGAGTACCTTCGAGCTGCCAAAAGACTCAACTCCCGACAAGCTAGGTGGGCTCTCTTCTTTTCCCGTTTCAACTTCACTGTTTCATATCGTCCGGGCTCCAAGAATGTTAAGCCTGATGCCCTTTCGAGAGCCTTTCCCTGTTCTTTAGAACCCAAGTCGGAGGTGCCAGTTCTGCCCCGTTCCTGTGTGGTGGGAGCCATAACTTGGGACATTGAAAGGAAGGTGCTGGCAGCCAACCAGGGTGGTGCTCCTCCCAGAGGTTTGCCACCCAATCGCCTGTTTGTTCCTCCGGACCTACGCTCCAACGTTCTCCAATGGGGACATGCTTCGCTTCTCACCTGCCACCCTGGGGCTCGTCGCACTCAGTTTTTTATCGCCCAACGCTTTTGGTGGCCAGGTATGAAGGGCGATATTGTGGAGTTTGTTGCAGCATGCCCTGTTTGCTCCAGCAACAAGACTTCACGGCAACCTCCACACGGTCTCCTTCACCCCTTGCCAGTGCCCAAGCGTCCCTGGTCAGACATCTCCATGGATTTTGTCACAGGCCTGCCCCCCTCTGAAGGTAATACCACCATCTTAACCATTGTGGACAGGTTCTCAAAGATGGTTCATTTTGTGCCCATGTCCAAGCTTCCCTCAGCTAAGGAGACAGCCGAGGCCGTTCTATACAATGTTGTCCGTCTCCACGGTTTTCCTAAGGACATTGTGTCGGATCGAGGGCCACAGTTCGTTGCCCGATTCTGGAGGGACTTCTGCAAATTGGTGGGGGCCTCTGCCAGCCTATCCTCTGGGTACCACCCTGAGTCCAACGGCCAGACAGAGAGGTTAAACCAGGAGTTGGAGACAGTCCTCCGTTGTGTGACCTCCCAGAGCCCATCTTCCTGGTGCCGGTTCCTTCCCTGGGTGGAGTACGCCCACAACTCTTTGCCCTGCTCCTCTACTGGTATGTCTCCATTTTTTTGCGTGTATGGTTACCAGCCTCCTGTCTTTCCGTCCCTTGAGCAGGAAGTCTCTGTTCCATCCGCCCACACTTTGGTCCGCCGTTGCCGGGCTGCATGGGTTCGAGCTCGTCGGGCCTTGTTGAAAAGTTCCCTGACCTATAAGAAGGCAGCAGATCAGCGCAGAATTCCTGCTCCCACTTACAGAACTGGGCAAAGGGTCTGGCTCTCCACAAGGGATCTTCCTCTCCGAGTTGAGTGCCGTAAGTTGGCTCCTCGCTTTGTGGGTCCTTTCCCAGTGTCTAAAGTTATTAATCCTCTTGCTGTGAGACTAAAGCTCCCCAGGACCATGAGGGTACACCCAACCTTCCATGTTAGTCGTGTGAAACCTGTTAAGGTGAGTGGGCTGGTCCCTGCCACCAGACCCCCTCCACCCCCCCGGCTCATCGACGGTGGCCCTGTATATTCTGTGAGGAGACTCCTCGCATCCCGTCGCCGTGGACGCCAGCTTCAATACTTGGTGGACTGGGAGGGTTATGGTCCGGAGGAGAGGTCGTGGGTTGCAGCCAAGGACATCCTGGACCCCACTCTTATTAGAGACTTTCTCCGCCAGCACCCTCAGGATCCTGGGCCGTCAGGTGCCGGCCGTAGAGGGGGGGGTACTGTCAGGGTTTGAATGTTTCCTGTTTTATTTTGGTATTTTTGTCTTGTCTTCCTGTTTCCTGTCCCTTGGTTACTCCAGTTCTCTTTACTTCCTTGTCTTGATTACTGTCCCCGCCCTTATGTGTTTCACCTGTGTCTCGTTATCTCCTTGTCTAGGTGTATTTAGTCAGCGTCTCTTCTTCTTGGCAGTTGCCAGATTGTCTTGTCCCTCGTGTCAGCTTTCCAGCGTTGTTTCCTGTTTTTGACTTCTTGTGTTCCTGACCGTTGCCTGTTTACCTGATTTTGGATTTTCGCCTATTCCCTTTGGACACTGTTGCCTTATCGGACTGCCTACTCGTGTACTGGACCTTTGCTTGTAATAAAGAACCTGAACTTTGATTGTGTTTGAGTTCTGCATTTGGAGTCCTGTCCTGCCGTGTGCTTGATACTCATGACTATGACTAAAACAAGAGTTTACTCCTTACCAAAATCACTCCATAATATCAACACCAAAATATTGTCAGTGTAAAACCACTTGAAAGCCAAACCAGTACTGTGGATAGAAAGTGAAAGTGAGTCTGTCATGTTGCATCTCATGGCTAACATGCTGTCAGTGATGTGAGACAATCATACCGTGGAGAACAACTGGATTTCCTGGTGACTTTCCAGTGCAGAATCTTCCCCCTGGTTTCCAGTGGCCCCACGTCTCCAACCCTGTCACTACCAATCGCTGGTATTCGCGATTATGCCTTGTTTACTTCTGTCATTCCCTTCAGCTGTGGCAAGACGCTTATGTAACACAACATACGATGCATGATCATCAGTGCTGCTGTCTCCCTGAGAGAAATCAATTTGCCCCATTGGTTCTCGCCTTGCCTTTTCCAATATCTCAATCCTTTTTCTTTCCTTTCTCTCTGGCATGTGTTCTCAGTCTCTCCTGCCTGTATGGGAGAACAGTGGGAGTCTCTTCATGGTTAACTTATAAGGCTAACACTCTGCCCACAAACCACAGACTGGCCTGAATTTGAAGCTTATTCTTTATGAAACATAGTGCTCAGAGACAAAATATACTGAAGTGGCTGGATGGTGCTTTTGGGTTTCCAAACTGTGTTATAACTGCAAATGTGTGAGTATTTGGCACATTTAGAAAATTTTGTGTGTCTGTTTTAGTGTGTGCTTCAGTGTAGTATTTTGTGTAAAATGTCAAAATGTTTACATAAATCTTTCAAAAGATCAAAATACAGGTCAATCTAAGAGAAGGACACAATCAAATTCCTGTCAAACAAATGTCATCCTGCTCCCACTTTATGTCCAAAACAGACAAATATGATGCACATGTGATGTGACCATGACACACTCTTATCCAGTTGCACTCCACTGCACAAGGGGGTGCAGGAAATCTATTAACCTTTAAGGCAGCAGGAGAACCACCCAGTTAGCTGGGAGGGGAGCAAATGCATCTGCAATGAAAGGTTAGGGAAGATGTGAAGTAATGAAGCACAGAAATATCTCAGGATATAATCACATAGAGTTCACCAAAGAGTTTGAATGTTTTCTCACCAGGCATGATGGGAGTGGTTTGTCTAAACTGACTGTGGGGAAGTAGAGGAGTTCTACAGGGTTGTGTCCCTAAATTTTGCAGATGATGCAGCATTAGCGTGTCTCACTACAAAGGGAGATGAAACTGCATTTAGGAGAGAGGTCAAAGCATTGGTGAAATGGTGCCATCTAAAGAAATTACAGCTAAAACCAGGGGTTTTTCATAGTCCCATTCTGTATTAGAGGTGAAATAAAGACTGCCACCACTAATGTCAGAGGAAATTTGAGCTTGTTACACTTCAGGGAAAACAAACAGTTGCACTACATCACACAGCAAAGGCCAAGTATTTAATGACTGAGGCGTTTTTCTTTTCAGACTGTCTTTTAGTAACCACACCGAGAATGAGATGATGCCAGGATCTGTTAGCACTTACCACCTCCAAAACCCTGCTAGGGGTGTAAGTTTGTCTTGTCTCCTCTCGACTGAGAGGTCAACACTATACAATAATAACAAAACCCCACCAGAGAACAATAGATATCATAGGTCTTACAAGTATTTCTCCAGTAAAAAAGGATGCAGAGAATTCAATGGAGGAACTCTTGTCCAATCCACACCTGGATTATCCCTTACAGGTTTTTGACATTTGAAATAATCACTTTCAATCATTAAACTACATATAAAAACGCATTTTATGAATTCCATTTGAAAAATGTGGCACTTATGGAATGTAATTTATGTATTTAGTCAGTTTGACTTAGCACATTCATCCATATCCTGGGAACATTTACACTGTGCACTTAATGATGCTGCATATATTTATTATTAGAGCCAGAATGGCATTTTACCGGTATTTAATACATACCTTCATTATGCATTTATGTATGTGTTAGGATTGGGTCTTTATGTCCCGTTAAACATTGTGTTGTGGATTTCTTTTCCAGATTTCATCACACTGCATAACATACATTTTTACTGAGAAAGCCCTGAAACTTGAAACAGAAGAAAATGTAAAAATTTAGCACTTTTGTTTTACAGGTCTGTCCTGATTAACAGCAGCCAACAGACAGCTGGTGCACACAATGCAAAGCAATAACAAAGCCATAACTTTTGAGCCAGACTCTGCTAATTGGCAGGACTGAATTTCAGAGAGTGAAAAACATATATATTTTGGCTATAAGCAGAAGATAAATCAAGCACACATACTGATTCATACGAGTGAATACATAGCTGACAACAGCTATAAGAACCTGCAGGCGTGTTGTAATCCTGCAGACAAAATTACAACCAGCAGCTCCCAACAATGAAAACAACATAAATTCAGAGCAATTCAGGAGAAGGTACTCAAACATGTCAGCATGTAGCAGTGAGTGAGTAACAAACACCTCCACATGAATGTGGCAAAGGAGCCTTTTTATAGTATGGACAAAAACAAGACTCTCAGAGTAGGCACATGTACCCAAACTTTACAGAAAAAACCTGATGTGACCTTGAGATTTAGAGACAGCAAGCTTTTTTTTTTTATTAATCTTGCCAGTGCAGTGAGCCTCAGCCAGAGCTGACATTGAACTGGATCAGAAAAATCAAATGCATCCAGGAGAGAAGGACAGTCAAGATCAGCAGACTGACACAAGTTTGTAATAATCCACCTGTGTGTGGAAGCAGTGTAACATGACGGTTTAATTAAATTTATCAGGGTCAATATAACAGGATGCTTAAAATGAAAACCGATAGAGGAAGAGAAGTCTTTTTTTATATAACATTGCCTTTTCCAGATTGCACAACTTCTGCAAGTCTGAGTGAAATAATTTTCTTCACAATCAGGCAGAAATAGCAAAGTCTTAACAATAGCTTCTATCTATAGTGTATGCTGTACATTAAAATGTTACAAAGACTATTTCTGTGCTGATGGTAATTTCTGGGTCCAACTGTGGGGGCCAGAAAGCAAAGACTTTGTCATTTTGAATGGTTAATGAGGGGAGTAAATGTCTTGATCCTCTGTGCATCCCTGCCCAAGGCCATATAAAAATATTTAATGAGATATTTAATGGATGGCTCTGCACATCTATCTGACATGAAGGCAGGCTAGGCTTCAAATGGTACCCCTTCCAATCCCCCCCCCACCCCACAACATACCGTGTGTAGCAGTGTGTAAAACTGCTCGCATTACCCAACTGATGGCGGAAAAGTAATAAGAAAGGCCATTTTGAATCCATCATTTTGCTAATACCACACAGATATGTGCGGCTTCAAAAGGTTCTGGGTGAAGAGCACTTTGCTGAATTGAGGCAAATTCAAAGAAGGCATTCAAAGAGAGCTGCAGAGTGACAGCTGTATTCAGACCCAAACAGACAGAAAGATCTGGAAGAGTAACCCTTATTCAAGACAAACCTATTGCTACCAAAGTCAATTTGAATTTAATTTTACTAACAAAAAAACACACCATAAACCCAGAAAGGATAGAAATTAGTTCATAAGATGCAGAAACTGGTTAATAGATGGATTTATGACTTAAAAAAGGAGGAAGATTTCATTGCTTTTCATAGAAAGATTAATACAATGAGAATAATCAACCTATCAATCCAGCTTTCATTACACTTTATTATGTTGCTCCATCCACTATACTAGTGTGTAATCTCTCTCGTGGTTTATTCAGATTCAAGAGAGCAACAAATGAAAGTCTCCCAGGATTCAGCCAAATGTGGGCATGTTTAGACTGTGATGCCTCTCTTCACCGGCATGTGTTACTACTGTAACAGAAAATCTTTCAAGTGCTCAGCCTCTCCACAGGAGACTCAGAGGAACCACGGCAGTCATTATTTCATTGGCAAATAAGCAGAGGGTTGCCAAGCGGCTTCTCTTTGAGTTTGCTATTAGAATGTGTCTGTTCAGGTAGAATCTGACTCTCGGTACGATCTGTTCACAGAGTGGAGGAAAAAAATTGAAGGTGGACTCTTTGCTCATGTGCAGGGTCAAGGCAAACTACTGTCTGATTTCACAGCCCTTGCACCAACAGTGAAGGTGACCATTTGTCTTAATGCATCGTACTTCTCGTACCTTTCCAAGTGAAAAATGATACATTAAAGGAGACAGAACGTTGCTTTGCACAATGGTCATGCCAATTTCTGGAAAAAGTCAGTTAGTAGTCGGTTAGAAACTAAAGACTACATTTGGAAGAACCAGAGAAAACAGGGAGCATATCTCTTGTGACAAACAGTGGACCTTCATATTTCTGATGACAGATACCAACAAGAATGCTCAGTATTTATTATTCATGCTGGATTCACCTGAGATGGGATTTGCTGCTGGCACCATTTGGCTACTTAACAGAAACAGGTGTTTACTTCAGCAGTGTTTTTACCAAGATGCTTTTTTTCCCTGAGGCTTTTATAGTTATCCTCACCTTAGTAAAAATATCCAAGTACACCAGAAATGACAAATAAATGATGTGATATCATATATAGCATTCTCTTTTCTAATAAAACAGCTTATTGTAGTTGTTGTACTATCTATAACAAACAATATAAGTAGAACTTCAGCATAATATCTAGAATGATGGTCTCAGGAAAAGTGATACATAAATCTGATTTTCTGTTGATGGTTGATGACTACCTAAGTTTACCCTTTCTGAGCCATGTTTGACCAACTGATTGGCTCAGTGTAGACACATTAATTACAATTTAATCTCCAGTGACTTTACTCTAATCTCCGAAAACAAGAGAGAAGTTTTAAAAATCCATCAGCCATCAACAAGCTGTTTCTCTCGCAGCATTGCAACAATTCCTTCCTATCCTTTCTTGTTATTTCTGCTTCTCCACTTCTCAAATCTCTGCACCCTAAAAGCCTGAAAGTGAAATAAAGAACAACCTGACAACCCAGATTGCCGCCGCTTACATCCCTGCCCCGTCCATTCCCCGAAACCATTACCCTGAGTCTGATAATCCAGTCCGATAAAAAGAAGATAGGCCAAAATGAAGCGGCATCTCTGTTAGTTGTGATTACACAACAGTGTTATCCCTTCCTCCTGCTTTGGCCTTTTGTCCCAGGTGATGTGCTGATGAGCTGCTTCTCCCTATAGGCACGTTATCTCTGCACCTCACCAATACAGAGGGTGCAGACAGCATGATAGCATCATCGCCTGCAAGAGGTCTGAGCCGGAGGCAAGAAAGGGTGCTGGTTTCATCTAGTGTGTCCTTTGTCAGGTTGTTTCATACATTCAGGGGAAAGAGAGAATCAACAAGTGATGTAAATGTGTATGGAGTCTAGAGTTTCAATATTTCAATATTTATTTGTGAGACTGTCTTCCTCAGAAAAATGACAGCACTGGCTGTTCCTTCAAAAGCCACAAATAAGACTCACGAAGTAAAGATGCAAATTATCAATAAACCAAACCACGCTTCTAAGTTCTAATTTGTCTAAAAGTTAATCATATAGGTCAGTTTTTGTCAAAATAAATAACATTGGGCAGAGCAGTGGTGTTGACAGAAGCCCTGGTGGGGTCTGGCTCTGCAAGTTGTGATACATTGGTAAACAAAAGTAAAATTCAAAAGTCTGTTCTTATTTATTTTGTGATCCCATTGCAAAATTAAATAAATACGTAATTTAAAACCTGCATGTCTTTGGACTGTGTGAGGAAGCTAAAGTACCCAGAGGAAACCCACACAGGCACAGACAGAACATGCTTTATTAATTAATTAATTAATTAATGTATTTATTTATTAATATTAAAATGAATTCATAAATCAAATGCACATTAAAACAAACAAACTTTCAGCTTTATAAACTGTTCTGTTTTAATTGTTACCGTGACAGACTCCAGACTCCATATATAATAGGTTGGAGACAGACAGTAAAGCTTCAGTCAATCAACCAGGACTCAGTTTGTCACTGTTACAGGACATGTTAGGTGTCTCTGAGTGAAAGGATTTTCGCATCATGTGTGTCCATCACAGCAGGTGCTGGATTTTGCACAACAAGTGTTATGTAAGACCACCTATCCACTCTTATGTAACCCACCATTGTGCACAGTGGATCTAGCTTTTATTAATGACCACCACAACCAATGTCACCCCTCACTATCTCCTTTAATAACTTTGAAAACAAATAAAAAAAACTTTTATGGTGGAGGAGATGAAGAGCCCTTCAGAGGAAGTTTCATTCATGGTTCTATGTTGTGCGTGGGTGAAGGTTTAAGAATAGGTCATCCTGTGTTCATCGGAGATATCAGTGTAAATAGGCGATGAAGCGCAAGTAGCTCAATACTGTGTGCTGTTTGGGTGTCGGTGCTGATGATTTCTGTCAAATGTACCTCAGGATTCTAATAAAGTCATAGATGCCTTGTGACTTTATCAGGGATTATGTGTTCCTGTCTCGTCTATTTCCAGCTATTCAGGGAAAGAGCACATGGTTGAATCGAGAATCGAAATGATCAAGTATCGTCATTTCTCTCTCTTTTTTTACTTATCTGAGCAAGTTGTTAATCTGAAACGTTTGCAGTGTCACTTAAAACATAATTGAAAAAAAAAAACTCTGTCTGACTCATGATATTTTTGTGTCTTCTATGCTTCTTCTATGAAATATTATTTAAATTTGCCTGCTCAGAACATCAATGTTTAACCAAGCTAATCAAATTTGATTTGACATAATTTATGAGACAGACATGCACACAGACAAACCAGACATCAACAAAAACAACAGTTAAATGGTTGAACCCCACTTTTAAAAAAAAAAACGGAACAATAAATGCCACTCTTTTTTCTGATGTGAGGTTATCACACCATTCATCTTTGCACGCCATCACCCTATTCTCCAGGGGATCACAGAGTTTGTCAAGTTGGCTGACACACACACACACACACACACACACACGTCTGCATTCCTGCAATATCCACAACTGCACCAACCACCACCCGAAGAGATTAATGCTGTGGTTTGCTCTAAATTGTGTTTAATTATAGCTCTGTGAGAAGTGGGGAGAGTCTCTCTGGTCCACCCCGGTATCTATCGAACATCCAGGTAACCATGACAACACCTCAATCAAAGACCAACTGTGGATGTCTGCACTGGAGTAATCTCCTGACAGAGAAAGTGGAAATGATCATATGTGTGGTTTCCCCAATCAAAACAGGTATACATACATTTCTTGTTACATTTGTATTATTGGTTAGGCTGCAGTTTTATCCATTTAAAATTAAATCTATAACACAATAAAGTGTGCAAAAAAAAGCAAATACTGTCTGAAGCCACTATGGGGGTATATATATATATATATCAGTGATCAGAAAATTGTATCCTCACTGTGAAGCACAGATAAAAAATCAAATGCCATGAATTATATAGTGCCATGTTTTATTCCCATCTCCTGGCAGGAGTGAAAGCACCCAGTTATTGATTAGCTAATATGAAAGTGAATACATTACATGCAAAGCACACGCATTCGTCTAGGTGTGGGAGGGAAGAGCCTACACTGTTTTATTAGTTTGGAAATGGTCATGAATTAATGTCTTTCCTCTTGTCAAAGTTTTAATTTGTCCACTTTGGATTGTAAATGTGGTGATGCAACAGCTTTAAGTGAGTAGAGCCTTCATGTTCCTTTTAAAATGCAGGAAGCTGCAGTGAACACAAGGTTCTTTGTTATGACAGTTGGGCTAAGTGAAAAACACTTGAATAGCCACAGCAAACTTCAGCTAAGCCTCGCTGATACCATCTCCGCTGCAATGCCTTTAATCACGGAGATATGACTGCAGACAGCACATTGATTATCATGATTACAGTGTCCTAAGGTCAGACTTGCTATTCCAAACTGAATGTATAGTAAAAAGGAAAATCAGTCTGAACTGAAACCAAGGAGAAGACGATTAAAAGCAAAGCAAGGCTGCAAAATTTCCAGATACATTCATTATGCCCTAGTAATGCCCTTGATTTGAACACACATAAACAGAGACCACAGAAGAGAAAAGCTGGTTCCTGTTAAATAATATAACAACATGGTTAGATATCACTGTGTGCAGAGCCTATATATGTATATTATATTAAGTTATCAAAAGAAGAAGTAGACAAACATCCCACCAGGACATGGGTAATAAAGTCTCAGTTTCTTAAGAGTTACTGCAATATTTCTAATTGCTCTAAAGCCCAGAACACACCCTATGGGACAAGTAACATGACAAATCTGCAACCACCACCAGAATGTTTAAACAGGAGGCTATTCCATGACAAGAGAAGCTACTTTAACTGAAGGATTTTAGATCATATAAAAGAAGCACATGTTACATGTATGTACTTTGAATGCATGTTTTTTTTTTTTAATTGAAGAAACAGAAGAGAGAAACAGAGATAGCCAGTGCCAAATCTCCCCTGCAGCTGTTTAATAATTGAACAAGAGAAAATGAATGACCATATTGTTGAATAAAGTCAGTGGTTTGGGTCAGAACCACAGGGATACGATATATATGTTGTTGTTACAAGAGAAAATGGTCCTCTCTAAGCTGCTAATGTGAAAGCTGGATCAAATGTCCACTGCAGAAGATACTTCATCACTTGGTTTATGAAAGAAAACACAGAAACAAATCTGTGACCCTCTTCACATCTAGTTTTGAGAGGTTTCAAAGTAGCAAATGAAGCAAATTACTCCTTTGATCTCTTTTATAAGTTCTAGCCATACAGCTACCATTAAATGTCTCCAACCCATTACCTTTCTTTTTCTAAAGCAGCCCCCCAAAAGTACCTATGCTTTGTCACTGCTGTGCAACAAGAACAAAAAGTCTCCATTCGAGGACCTTGCCTTGTCCAGTAATGAGTATAATTGGAGCCATGCATCCAGATGGCCCTGGTGGCCCAAGCTCCACTGTTAATGTGAATTAATTGTGACTGTAGTGAGCAGCCTCTGGTTAAGATAATGACTTCACCTGAGGGGTCCTGAGTGGCAGCGAGGCAGAGGTAATTGTTCCGAACATCCCAGTGAGGCGCTCTCAGCGTGATCAGTCACCGCTTAGCAGAGCGCGTCCGTGCTGAGAGTATGTGTGCTCGCCAGTGTGAAACAGAGATGAAGAGTGGGAAAAGATTGGTTCCTTATTAAATCATACTGGGGTTTATTCTGGACTGAGGCAGTTTCATTGAGATCAATTTTTTTTCTACTTTTTTTTATTATTACAAGTATTTGTGAGGTACATGGATCAACCTTAAAGGTGCCCCAGTTAGCAGCCATTTTTTTTTTGTCCCTGACAAAAATAAGATACTAACTGTGACACAACTCATCATTAATATACTGTATAAATACAATACAGCAGATATGCACCAATGGCATTTGCGACATAGGTTTTCTCATCCAGTGCTAAGGTTGTTTAAACACATTTTTTGCAGTGGAAAGCGACTGCATAATAGACCAGCGAAAACCTGGTCTAGTCAATGGCACAGTATATTACTGTTATTTTAAGAGTGCGTGTAACATGCACCTAGATAGGCATGTGCACAACATGCATACACTCTGCAATGCACATACACTTTGCTGTCTGTTGGACATGAATGAGGACAGATTACAGGACTTAAGAAGATATGGTGCTAAACTGAATGTGCTGATGCCACTGATGAGCACCTGAGTTTTAAGGGGAATGGGAAAATATACCTATGATTAATTAAGAGACTAAGTACAACCCTTTTGAACAAAGTGCCTAGCAGTGTGACCTTTTTGTTCACTATTAAACTGGCAATAGTGGATTTGGACACACCCTAAATACACTTGCCTTGTGTGCTTTAAACTGTTAAAACAAGCTCTAAGAGTCCACTGGAAACATTAAGTAAACATACACATTTTGCACACAGCAGAAGTCTATAGGCATTAATGTGCAAGGCAACACGGAGTGAATTCATGCTGAGTAACTCTCATTATTTATATAAAAGCATATAGTGAGAATAGGTTTTCCATAGTCACAGGTAGAGCTGATAGTACTGGTGCAGAGAGAGCAGAGTGGTGAAAGATGTCTGACTGCTGTGGATGTGGGCGCAGACCTGGCAGTTAACCTTTAAATGGCCTAATTAAACCACAGAGCCATTAGGAAATCTGTGATTAAATCAGAGCGGCACCACGAGCAGAATGAAAGATGTCTTTTGAACAGGTTTACCTGCCAATGAGACTTTTGTTTTCTTAACAGGGGGCTGTCAGATGTGTTTCATTCCCTTTTGCAAGATCTTTGGTGAATTTGTGTGTTGATTCATTAACAGGACATCAGCTGAGAGCTCAAGCCCCAACTGCTCTGTGTGAATTCATAAATAGACACTGCTTATCACATTTGTTTCATTAAAATGGGCACTGAAATGTGCAGGAATTAGAATTACCTCCTCACAGTTGTATGCCTCTGTCAACCAGTCAAGTTGCAGTTTACATCCATGTCTGTCCAGACTCATATAATATACAGATTTTGAAAAGGAATTTAATGAAAGTCATTCAGAGTATTAAGTGCATTTTCTGGCATATATGATTCCAGCTGTGTTCAAATGCTTGGCCAGTGAAACTGATTCTAATAGAACACGAAGATGTAGCCATGACAGCAGACAGATGTGATGACTCCTCAAATCAGTCGGCATTTCAAACTGCAGTATAACACCAATAATAATGTTATTTAGAAATCTATTCCCGAAATTTAGAATCTACTAACTGACTCGAGCTCTTTTTAGCATGATTTCATAAAGCATTATAATGTGTAATTTTCATATTCTTGTGGAGTAAAATCTATATATTTTACTTCTTCTTTTGCTATTGATTGAGACTTGGTACCTCAGTCCCTCAGCTTTAGTGTTTAAACAGCTCAATGTCTTCTCATTTCAAAAATATATTGAGCATGGAGGCACTAGTCTCTGGGGTGTGTAAACATAAGAAAATAATCCCTGTCATGCTGCTGAGGCTTTTAAATCTGCCAAATGGCACTCACGGGCAACAAATCCCAGCTTCCGCGGCTTCAAGTGCTGTGAGAATAATTAACACAAAACAGTCTTTTTAGGGAGCGTGCTTCGAGGGCAGCCGGGGTGTCATTAAGCTGTTTAGTAACAAATGGATCCAGTCTCACACATCACGCTTTTGTGGTTAACACAAGGAGGCAAGTCAAGAAAAACTTAAATCTGCTACAGCAGGAGGACTTATCACACTTCACTAACACAACTGGTAGAGCTTGGAAAATCAGCCATAAGTCGAATCTACAGACGTACCCAGCTCTTGAGAGATAAATACCGTGTAAACAAGTGTTTTTTGTATGTGATTTTCTTTTCCACAATTAGTGCGGTTGACATTCACAGTGGACTGGCTCTTTTCCCGCAAGTTGTGCTGATGCATTCAGATTTCTGATAATGTTCTCACTGTCTCCAAAATAATCAATTACGGCTGTAATTTCGGTGTTGTGCTGGCTGTGTTTTGTTTTAGGCAGCAGCGCAGCGTGCTGGAAGCCACCCATGTTCCCGCTCATGAATGTTAATGATTAAATCATTTCTCACTCGCTGGCTCCCTTAATGTCAGCCAATGTAACAGAGCATGTCCTAAAAGCATGTCTCTCGCCTGCTTTCATTTCTTGATAACATCATAACACTGAAGATGATAATCAGCTTTCATTTTAATTTGATGCAAGTTACTTTATTCATGAAAATAAAACTCCTGAGGATGTTATAACACTAGGAGCCAGACAGTATTTCGTCCTATATTTACTCTGCTTGATATAAAATGGAAATACTCCACTGTGCGTGGTGTTTACCCTCTTGTGTAAGTTAAAGAAGCTAAACAATTTGTACCCTCTGTCAGAGATATGAACATTTTTCACACAGCTGTCTTGGTGGCCACTCCGCTGACATTTACCGTGACATTTGACAATCTCAGACTCTCTCCTCCCGCAACCAAAGTTTAGAGATAGAGATATAACCTTCAACTTCAACAGTTTTACTCACAAAATTTTTCCCTACCAGCAAATGAGAAATTGTCAAAGATCTTGTCTGCTTTTTGCTCTGTTTAGCCTTTGGGTGGATTTTCTAAGTCTGTCCACGCAGAAACAAATCTTAACAATCTCAAAATTAAATGCAAATTCACGTTTGGTATTCTTGTCTCCTTACACCACTGCCCTCGTCTCCTAATCTCATTTTCCACCCAGTTATTTTCTGATGAGTATCAACTGTGTGTGAAAAGCATGAGATTTACCAACCACAAGAGTCAATGCAATTTTCTATATATGAATATTGTAAGGAAATTTCAATTCCATAAGATTCACACTTATTTAAAACAATATTGCCAAGACTTCAAAATAAGAACGTAATGATATATGTTAGTGTGTATATTGATACATACTGAAAACTATTTTACAGAGAGAGCAAAAGTTAATAATATTTTACTAAATTCAATAAGAATAAAAACTCAGTGACATAGTCTGGATTGATATTATCTATGTGAACATCTGTGCTAGATAATTTAGTCTACTGGGGTCTAATTATTTTTCCAAATTGTCCAGGTACCCTTATCTAATCAGTTATCTGCCCAGAAAAAGGCTTAAAAGTGTCAGTGGCAACTGATATAAGATTCAGAGACTAAGGATTTAGGGGAGTAATAATCTATGAGACTTGAAGAATGCCCAGGAGAAAGAGGGAAAACTAGAAAATTGCACAAAATCCCCAAATAACCTCTACAACATATACAACACTCACATGAAAGTACTTTATCACAGTAGAATCAAAAACCTTACAATCACGTGCCACAGCTTCTGAGATGATGTCCTCATAGGAAAAACTGTCCTTGAAGCAGCAAAGACCGAAATAATATGATGTTTAACACTTCAAAAGCCTTGGGGTCTCAGGTGGCGTTCACATCTTGTGAAAAAACCAACAAGACCTCCAAATCAAATGACAAAATATTTAACTGAGCTCCAAGAAGAAACATAATCATTTTCTGATCACACACAATTGCGGGAGGCTATTGTTTGTCAGCATCTACCAAACTCTTACAAATTGGTGCAAAGAAAAAAAAGATGTCTTATCTTACACAGCTATGGTTAAGGTTTAGTTAGGTTCAAGCACAGAAATGATGCTAAGAAAAAACCCTGGTTTGGGTTCAAATAAGTTGAGGGAGCATTTGGGGTCATACTTTGAAGAACCAACTGACTGTCAGTAAGATATAGAAAGCTAACAGTGACCTTCTCTTTTTTTTCTATTGAAGTAAGACATTTTGTTGACTCACCCAACCATCCCAACCTCATCTCTCTGTAGAATTTGTGCCTATAACACTGTCACACTATTTTCTTGTGGTTTCCTGCCAGGACCACATGGAGATGATGGTCACTTGTCAAAAGGTTTCAGCCATTGTGGCGTTTACAATACAATAAGAATACGCACTCTGAGCAGTGCTACTTCTTCAGGGCAGTCTGGATGCTACAGTGACTTTTTATCTGAAAGTGATGAGACAGGCTGCCCAGACTGGGGCTAGATGGTTAGCATGCTAACGTCAGTAGAAGAAAAGAAGTAAATTAGAGCAAAGTAGAAAGAGAGGCAAAACAAGAGTTAACACTGGTGTTCCTTTCCACTGCTAGAGAAAACCTCTTGGTTAGTAAGGGAATTAAGTCTGTTGCTGATAAAATTCACACTGTTTGTTTGAGACTGGTAAGTAAACAATTGTTAGCGCTAACATTGGCTATGTAGTAATGACAAAAACTGCTTTAAAGTTGGAGGATAAATTAAAAAGGTGTGGGTGGTGAAATGCAAGCTGGTTTGTTATAAAAAAAAAAAAAACAGTTTGAGTCCTTACTGTCATGTCATTTTGGCAATGTTGACTTCATTCTTTGAAAAAGTCAGTTCACCTGATAATCATCACAGATGATAACACACTAAAAACCTTGCAACATAAGTAAGTTGCTACGTATTTGCTCAGTCATACAGGTTGTTTTGGAGGCAAGTCTCAACCAATTGTGTTCTTTAAGTATGAAGATTTGTTGCTGCTGACTGTCTTAAAATGAGAATAAAGCATTTCCTTTAGAAATCATACCATAATTTGTCTTGACCAAACTTGTTTTGACAACACTGAAATGCAGACATGATTATAATGTAAATTAGCCCGATAGGATAACTGCACATTCACATCACATCAAGAGGCACAGTTGGTGTTCTAAATTTTATTTGTATTTTTTTGCTTCTTTCTAATTTGCTTGGAAGCTTAATGAATATACTAACGAGGCAATACAGACAATGTGGGCAGTGATTACTTTTGTGTTTACAAGTTAGCATTAACATAATCATACACTAACCTTTCATCATTCAGCACTCCCTCTGTTCAGCGTACCAATTAGTAACCTATAACTACCATTAAAGTGCATTTTAAAATAGAGGTGATTTTACAGCAGTAAAAAGTAAGCAACAATGTCCCAGCAGACTTGGCCGGCACAAATTCTATTCAGTCCCCTCCACAAGACCTGCTAGACATAAACAGAGGACATTAACTCAGACTCAAAGGCAATCTCCCAGACAGTTTACTGACAATATATGTACAGCTGTCTAGGAGACAGCTACTTTTGGATTCACGTCCCTCTTGTCTGAGGATTTGAGGATGGGAGTAAAGCACCATGGGAAATAAAACACTCTGGGGGCAAGAGATGCATCAATTGTGTTGAATACAAAAGAGCATTTTGACAAAAAGTGGATACAATACTTGACATGGTGACTGGTATAGATACTGAAGTCATCCATGATAGCAAAATGCCACAGAAGGCTTCAAAGCAGATGAGCATGTTTTAATTGCCCTTCAGAGCGCTAGAGAGAGTTGTGCAATTACACGATTACATTACAGTCCGCACAGGGCAAACTGCTGGCTGCATGCATATGTGATTGATACCAATTGCACGGTATTGAATCGGGTCTGCTTCGCTAATTGCAATTCAGTTGATTATTTTGCCCTTCTGTTGCTGAATTCCCCATTCTGGAGCTCTGCCAAGCAGCTTTCTGGTTTTGGCTTCATGTCTTACAACAGTACTGTGCATGCTACTCAAAAATGTGATACATCTTTCATTATGGGAAACAGTTACATTTTTCAACAGAGGATGTGAATCTCTAGTCAGACAAAAGTTAGAGTGGACAGGAATGATGACTTTGACTATGTACATGCCCGCTGTGTAGTTCTAAATCATCTGGTTTCTCAAACTGTTTCACAAACAGCCACACTAGCAGCTCTGTGAGGCTGTAAAGCTCACTGTAAAGAAAACCAAACTGATCAACAAATATGTGATAAATAAATAGATAACCCAAACGACTGCATAAATTGAAATTTTGACATGATGGTGAAAGCACTGAAATTGTTAATCATTGATTTTAAAGGCGCTATATGTAAATTTTTGCTACTGCTACATAGCCAATGTTAGCATTAATGGCGGTTTACTTACCAAAAGCTTCAGTCATTGTCATGTTTACAAGAAAATAGAATGCCCTTGGGCAGCGACACATCTTCTTCTCATGTTGGACTGAGGGCAGACTGGACACTACAGTGACTTATTATCAGTATAGGAGATGGAACAGGGCTGGCTGTTTAGCATGCTGCAAGTTCAGCAGAACAAAAGAAGTGATAGAAATAGAAACACAAAGGCATTGCTTTACACTGTTGGAGACAGCTCACGGTGAGTAAAAAATGAAGTTCACAAAGACCCAAAAGGCCTTCACTAAATTGCATTGTGATAGATTCAGTTGTTGAGACATTTCATTCTAAATCACAAATGTTAACCTGCTGGGGATCAGCAGAGTCACTGGGATTCAACATGTAGGGAACATCAATGTCAGTGCAAAGTTGTGGCAATCCCTCTTGGAGATGTAGAGATATTTCAGTGGGTAAGCCAAAATTTTGACAAATATGAGGAAAAATGTGTAGAAATATTACAGTATATGTATGTGATAAGTCTTAATTATCACGTATGTTAGAATATATCTCATTATCGCTCTGTTAGAACTGTGAGAAGTGTTTTTTGGTTTTTCTTTTTTATCTTGATTAATTTCCTTTGCTAACCTTTCCTTCAGGACAGGTGCTGTATAGAAACCATGGCTGCAGAATTCTGAATCACCCTTAGCCGTGTTTGTCACTCTTTCATTGCAGCTATTGTTGTTCTCACTTTTTCCACCACAATTTCCAGTTTCCCATGGCTACGGATTTGTGCCCCCCCACTGGCATGGAGTATAAATAATAGAAATGGCCAGTGAAAAGAATCTGGATAAGGAATGGTCCTGCAGCAGAGGCAACAATGTTATCTCTGTTGTAACAGTGACAAAAGATCCTTGAACTTGTCCAGGTTACTTACATTTAAAAATGTGGTAGTTTTTTTCTAATCAAAGCATTTATTTTCTGTTGGTGTCATAGTGAAGTTTGAAAGTTTGGAAGTCGATTAGATAGTTTTCTTTTCTCTTCACACACACACACACACACACACACACACATATATATATATAAAAGGAAACAAACAAAAAAAATAATGTTTTAGCTACAGATCACTTACTGTAGCAGGACGAACTGACATGTCACGTGATGGTGAAGATGAGTTGCGTGGGACACTGGGAAACACTAAATACCTTTTTAAATTGAATTAGTAATATGAGGTAAGAAATTATTCAAAATTATGTAGAGTTTTTGAAGTGAATTACACAAATATTCATGTGAATATATGTGCAAAAAATAAATCCATATTGGTGTGTAGTGACTTCTTTTTATGTAAAAACAGATATGTAAGTATGCGCACTTAATTTTTCATTCCCACTCCAGCAGAGTACTTTGTGTCCGATGATTGATGTTAAATTACACTTCATCTTATTTTTACAGGTGCGAATGAAAAGTGAGGGAAGATTATGAGTTATTTTTATTAAGTATAATCTCAGGGTCACATGGAACGAAAACCTGTAGGGGGTTGGGAGGACTGGGGTCTATAAACCAGCGTGTGCTGGGCGAGAGGCGGGGACACAGACAGGTCGCCAGTCGTTCACATAGAACACTGTAGTCATTACTAGAAAAAGTAATACCGTTACTGCCATCTACCAACTGCACTCTCTTGCAAACTGATGCGCATAGCTATTGGACGCAGCGAGGGGTGGACTCCAACGCCCCGTCGCCTGTTATTCAAACGCAGGGAGCGCGTCTGGCCAGTCGCTCCTCGTTGCGCGCTGGATATGGATCAGAACGCAGCGCGCCTCCCTGCTGTCTCCCGCGGACAGGCTGCACTCTGCGGCGCATAAAAACAAGGTGCCCAAATGGACCACCGCCCTCCCGGCTCCTCCGGCGTGCAATGGCTTAACAGGAGAGACATGAGTGTCCGGACGGAGGACAGCATCACCTTGTGCCAAAGGGCTCTCCAAATCGTTACGGAACTTTGTCTCACGGGACACGTAGACCGGGAGAAATGTTCGGATATATTTCCCCTGGAGAGCAACATACTAGGTAAAGGACACGCAGGTAAATGGAATAAAGTCATTATTTTACTTCCCTAATTCCCCTCAATTGATCACTTTCCTCTGTTCCCTTGATATAGAGAGACTGAGTAGTTGCAGCGATTTGGAAAAAAAAGAGAATCTGCACTTTATCTGTCACCTGTTAAAACTTTTTTTCACTTCTAAGTTCTGTGTGGTTTTTGCGTGTTGAACTGTTCACAAAGTATTTCTCTACCTGTTACGCATCTTGCAGCAGCTCAGTCTAGACTGATGGAACAGCAACAGGTGGACAATAGACTGTGGTGGAAGTCTGACTGAAGAAATGATTAGCCTTTCTTTTCTTTTTCTCACTTTGCAACCGGGAGAATTTAATCAGCGTCACTTTTGATTATTCTGTGAAAACCTGCAGGAATAGTCTGCATTAAGCTTCCTTGCATACACTATGATACACAGAGCAAACTTTGTATTTAAATATCAGAACACAAAATATCAAGAGCAGATGGGAAACCCAAATGCTTTTTTCTCTTCAGTCATGGAACAAGTGTTTCTCCCAGTGCTGTGGTTTTGTATGACTTTATATTGTCCTGCTTTATCAAACAGGCACACATGCTGCCCCCTCTTTCTTACAGCTTGCTTTCTCTCCTTTTTTTCTCTTTCTCCCTTGCATGTTTGTCTGTCATATTTTGTCCCTCGCTTGTTTCTCCTTGTGTCTCCTTCTCTGTTCTCCTCTACTGGTCTCTCCATGGTTACATGTAGACATCTCTATTAGTCTCCTTGCTGTGGTCGTGGGTTTCTGTGGCCTCGCCCTGTTGGTAGTCTCTCTCTTTGTTTTTTGGAAGCTGTGCTGGCCCATTTGGAGGAGCAAGGCTCTGTCAGCCCACGCTGAAAATGGTCTCCATGTGGGTTTCCCTGAGGCACCTCCACTCAACTCCCGCCGATCACTGAGAGTAAAGCGGCGGAGGTGGAGAAGAAGTACCCGCCAGAGGTGAAGCTGAATGGACGGAGCTCCGTCAAGCTCCTGGAGGCGGCCATGAAGATCAGCCAGACGTCTCCGGACATCCCTGCAGAGGTGCAGACAGCCCTGAGGGAGAAGCAGCCAACAAGCTAAAATCCAGAGGCAGACCACAGAGCCAACTCCTCTCAAGGTACCCTACATGAACCCACTGCTGTCATAACCCCTCCCTGCCTGCCCATGCAATGAGGACACAATAGCAATGTCAAGCTTTTAATAGACAAGTATCTGCTGCTTACAATCATAGTATGATGGAACCCTATTTGGTTTGTTTAGGAAACACATAACCAATGCCTACACAAAGCAAAAACTCCTGACAGTTCGTGACAGTGTGGCCACTGTCCTCGAGGTGTTTGGCACATGTCATCAGAGAGCATCAGAGACTAGCCGTGACCTTGAAACGCTGTTGTACATGCTGAACTGTGTGTCTCACTCTGTCTGACCAGAAAAAAAAATCTCCTCCTGTAGGCTCACCACCAGGGCCGTGGCATGTCTCCTTGCTTCAGTTTGAACCCTATAATCACACATACATGCGAGTCAAGCTGCTATGGTAACGGCGGGAAGCAACCACAGTAATTAAACAATCACCTCTTGCTTCTCTTTTTTTCCAGCAGTGTGTTTAAACTTGGAACGTCCATAATTAGCAGTGCTGTGGGGTGGGAGCTGTCATAGTGGAAGCTTGGTTTCTGGTGAGACGCACTAGGCAGCTGCGCTCAGTTTCTCAGAGGAGGCCGGTTGACACTTGCTTTGGTTTGTCATTACGCTCTTTAATTAAATGATAATGAGTCCAAGATCTCATGAATTAGACACCCACCAGGGATGCACAAAGGCCAGGTGAAGATTACAACGCCCACTTTCTCAATCCTTCCACCTACTCTTTTGACAGTGATTTCTGATTTTTAACGATTATTTTTTTTTGAGTGAGAAACTAAATGCCAAAACACCTTCAAAGGCAAATGAAGCCTCAGCTAAAGCCCAAATACTGTTTTAGGGCTAATATTATTTAAGTGCAACGCCTAAAACTACAAAAACAAAGAGAAGGCAGATATTCTCAAGCCAAAGTCAGGCTTTGTTTTCTCTTCTAACATTTATAAGCAAGTAATGACTGGCTCTTTCTAATGTTCTATTATGAGCTTGTTTACCAACAGGGGTTTGATGCACAAAAATAGGTGGTTGGTTGGTGCACAAAATGT